>NC_047043.1:74228015-74531045 GCF_011762595.2 Tursiops truncatus
CAGCTTGGGTGCCTGAGTGACTACAAATAGCAGAGGCCCCCGACTACCTGTGTTGGACATGTACCTTGAACAGGAGATAAGAGATAAGACTTCCTTCATGTTATGCCACTGGGATTTGGGGATGAATTTGTTATTGCAGCATAACCTAGCCTGTCCTCACTAAAACAGAAAGATTCCAAAAGGCGGAGAAATGAAGTAAATGGTACAGGTAATTTATAAGTCATGTGTTACATGACCTTTCTCAGTGACAAATCTATGCGCATACCAGGACATAGCTTGTTATGATATATCTTAATAGAATCAAAGGTTTTTAAAAAACAACATGAAGAGGGTGGGAAAGGCAGCAGGAGAATGAGCTACTGCCCTTGGGTGATCACTACAGATCTCAGAGTAACAGGATTATGGACACCTTGGCCAAGAGCATTCCTCTCTCTTTGCTTTCTTTTCCTTTGAGATTACAAGCCATATATTTCCATTTGGAAAACAGTATTTCATAACCTCTAAACCCAACATGAGTCTTGTGAAACCCTAGTCGACAGCTGAACGGCCAAAAATAAAGACTTGGAATTCCTTCAAAGCTATCCCATTTTACACAGCAATGCTTTCTTTCTCTACCAAGAAAGTGTTCCAGCGTGATGGATTCCCCCTCTCGCTGTATATTACACTTACTGCTCTATGCCTGTCACTCCCTATTCTCTTCCTAGTTGCTTGTGCCTTATTAAATTCAACATTTTAAAACAACTAATAAGAAGCAGAGAGCCTCAAGAAGCCCTTTCTCTTATAACCAGAGCTCCCTTTTTTCTAGAAATAAATGACATTTTCCAATCAATCCATGGGCGGGATTTACTGACAATGTATTTTCTTTGTAACGTTTCTCAATGAGTAGCAAATGGTCTTTGATGAGGATATGGTGATAAATTTTAGCTAAACTTTTTCATACAGACATTATCTCCCATGTTACCTCCTCAAATCAAACCTCTTTGAAATTGATTTGCAAATAGAATTTGAGAGTCTAAAGATATAATCAAATAGCCATTCTTGACTATTATTCTCAAAGCAAAGCTCCAGGCCAAGTCATTTCAGGATATGCAATACAACATCAAGTAGAAATTCAAAGGCCCATCTCAGTCTCCGATGTCTTTGAATATTTGTGTGTTTTGGGGCAGGCAGGGGGGCAAAGGAGGAGAAGAGAAACTTATTTTAATTATGCACATTTTAGAGTGTCTCAGTCTTTGGCCTTTAAACATTGTACTAAAGTCCAGTTTCTGTCATTTTGAAGGGATTTCCCAAGTTAACCAATTCCCATGGAACTGACTTCAGATTGGTCCCTTATCTAAGGAAAGGTTCTGACAACTCAACAGGAAGGATTTGCAAAGTTTTACCAGAGATTAAAAAATACCCCTAAAATACCAAATTTGAAGAAAATACCTATTTCACCTAAATCCTATACGCCCATGTGTAATATCAATTCTTCTGATTTTTGAGGAATATTATTCTTGTACCATTGGTTTGCAGTGGGAATGTATTACTAAGTCTCTTTGGTTCTAAGTAACAGAAACTAGGATAAAATGGAAGGAAAGAGATTATTAGAAGGACACAAGAGTATCCCAAAGGACTCAGAGGCAGAGATGCAGCCAGTTCCCCTAATGCCAGAGAACAGAAGGTAAGCAGGAACCTAGGAAATACAGTCGCCTTCTTTCTCTACTCCTCAATCCTCAAAGAGATATATGGCCACCCATAGATCTCAGGTTTACCTGTCACAGTTCCAGCCACACACAGAAAATGACTGCCTATCTATGCATCTCAAATTCCAGGAAGACAGACTTTGGTGGGCCAAGCTTGGATTAAACATCCAACTCTAACTGAAATAATTTTTGCCAGGGAACCATGTGGTGAGCAAAGATGATTGCTAAGGCTCAACTGAGCACTCTTACAGAGAAGGAAGAGAGTTCTCTGAATAGAAGAGATGGTCTGAAGACTCCACAGCCACTCCAGGAGTGCCAGTATAGATAAACGGGAGCCAGAGTTTAAGCAAAGGCTACTGTTACTACAAGTTGTCCCATCCCTTTTCTCCTATTACAGGAGTTGATACAACTTCAAATACTCATATCTGACACCAACAAAGAGGGACCGTCCTTTCTTGATATCTTTTCCAAAGGTCCCAAGGGGCTCCCATTACCTTACCCTACTATTCAGCATGGGTTCTGACAAAAGAAGAAATGAAGCAACTTTGATTTTACTCTTTATATTTGCCATCTTCTGGCAAGACCACTGCAGGGTAGCAGAACATGCCACCTCAAAATGTGCCACTTTGGTATATTGACTATTTTGAGCTGTAGGCACTTGAAAAACAGCAAGTGCAGGGAGAGACTTTCTCTGAACTCCCCTTACCTGCCTAAAGACAAATCCCCCTAAAGAAGCTCAATTGTCATAAATTCCCTCTGTGGCAGTTTCATCAACCAGGGAAGACTGACTTGCCACAGGTGAGGAGACAAATGGTCAACACCACAGCCAGACAAACTTTGTCACAGACGATCATATTTCTTATTAACTCTTCTAAGGGCCCATTCATCTTTCCTAAAAATCATTTATCCTCCCCAAGAGGTCTACATCTCTGCCCTCCACCCTTTCCCTATTAAGATGGTATTTAAGTCTGAATTTTAAGCTGCCTCGGGAGTCACTCAATTTTCCCTGGGTATCTCCCATGTAAATATGAGGTATACATGTTAATAAACTTCTGTTTGTTTTTCTCTTGTGTCAATTTGTCTTTTATCACAAGTATCTCGGCTAAGAACTCAGTAAGGTAGAAGGAAAATTATTTTTTCCACTCCTACACCATCCTCATTGTGAGACTCTGGTATCAGGCTATCTAAAGCCTGACAGTCCTGTCATATGAACATATAGCCACGTCACTCAACTCCTTTTGTTCTCTTCTCATGCAAAACAGGCCATTTTCTGATGCTCTGGCTCCCCACATTGCTCAGGCCTTCACAGAGGACAGAATGAACTGGTTGTACTGACCCAATATTCTGTGCAGTGATTCAGCTGCTCATTGTAAATCACAACGAGGCACTCTGGGCTAGTATTCAGTCGCACAAGCTTGGGTAATGTGAATACATCTTGAAAAGAAGACTCTTCCACGGGTTAGACTGTGGACCATAGTAAATGAGTGCCCCCCAAGACAGCTGCCAGAGGTAGAGTCACTTAGTCTGTTCTCGTGGGGATGCCTTGGACAGTGTCAACATGGCCCCATTGGAGTATTTTCTTATTAATTTATACATGTGTAAGCTCACTGTCATATACAGTTGTTCTTGGGTATCCTTAGGAGATTGGTTTTGCAATCGCCCACAAATACCAAAATCCACAGGTGCTCAAGTCCCTTATATAAAATGGTGGAGTATTTGCATATAACCTATGCACATCCTCTTGTATACTTTAAATTATCTCTAGATTACTTATAAAACCTAATACAATGTAAACGCTATGTAAATAGTTGTAAATACAATGTAAAACGTTGCCAATACAACAAATTCAAGTTCTGCTTTTTGGAATTTTCTGGAATTTTTTTCAAGTATTTTTGATCCACGATTACTTGAATTTGCAAATGCAGAACCCATGGATAGGAAGAACCAACTGTAATTTTCTAAAAAGATAACACAACAGTAACGTTAATAATATCGTTTTTAAAAGAAATAAAATCCCTTGTAAACCTTTTTACATTTTCCATTTGTGATTCTTGTCTTCCTGTCCTTATTCACATACCTACGTATTCTTGCATATCTGAGAATCTTGCGTACCTTCCATTTTGCATTTTCTTTCTTCACATTATATCAGAACTATTTTAATAAATTATATCAGAACCATTTTTGCATATTTTTATCATTGGCTTCACAATGAAATTATAGATAGCATTATGATGCCACTGTAATGAATATTCTCTTCCACTTCTGTTACATTACTACGTTAGGGAACTCCCCTAGAGTTCTTATCTCAGAGGATCATCTCTTTTGATCAGACTCAAAATTCTGTCAAACTGTTCAGCAAAAGGAATTCACCTACCCATAATGTCGCCAGTAGTCTAAACAGCTAACTGTTTCACCACAATGTTCTCAGCACTACTAAATCCTACCATTTTTTGAAATAGTGAATATTTTAGATCACAATGAAACTTTCAAAATGCCATCCTGTTTTGAAAGGGCTCTATATAAATTAGGAAGGTGTCCAGGAACAGTTACACATTTAACGTGTAATTCAGGACTCTAAATATCCTACTGTGTTTTTTAAAAGGATTATGCTGAGGCAAATACAAGTGGGGTTGAAAAGATTAGAGAAAATCTCTTTTGCAGTATAAGCAGGCGAACACATTTTACAAAATCATGCTGAAAGGGGCTGTACGTTTTACCTGCTGTGTGTCTCTAAGGGTCACACACTCCTGAAAGGGGCTTTAATTTGCCATAACTGCTTGCTTTGTTTTGTTTGTTGTATGAATTCCCTGCTATAAGGAAATCTTTCAGTTGTTTCTCTATCTCATGAGCACCTGTTGCAAAAAATATTTGTAGGCAGTAAACAACTTGACACATTTGAAAAACTTGTAGCAGGAAGGTAGGAAGCTGATTTTCTAACATTAATTCTCCACTTCAGGGGTCTATAAAACTGTAACTCAGTGTAATATCACTTCACTTTGACTCCAATAAATACATACTTTCTGGGCAACACCTGGGGAAAGGGCAATGAAATATTTTTCATCAGTGGAATATCTTTCTCCCTTTGCCCTCCTATTTTCTTTCCTTCTCTACTTTTGCCTTTAATTCTTCTACTTAGAAGAATTCTCAAGGAGCAAAAACATGTCCCTCTCTGCATTTTTATAAGCTGGTCAGTTTTGATTCCAGGTTTCTGAGGTTTTTGAACTCAGAAAATTATACCTCAAACATAATCCCACATTATTCTCAAAAATCGTTTTCCACAGTCATTAGCCCATAACGCCAATTTTCCTTTTGAAAACATAACAAAAAATTATGATCATTTTTGGAGACAAACCCTCACTCAGAATGATTCAAAGAGAATACAAATTTAATGACCACCCTGAGAGCCCAAGTAATACATCCCAGGAAATAATAATAAAATTTATGGTGGCCTTAAAAATGTTTAACTCCTTTCAAGAATCTCTAAATTATAGGGTAGTAATATAACCAAGGACTGGCAACAACTCACAAAAGTCCAGAAGAGTATTTCCTTTGAGTTTGTAGGCAAAGATGCTTAAATTGTTCCCCTTAGAAAAATAAAGATTATTTATTATTTCCCTTCCTGCGCATCAGACACTCCTGCAACATGCCTGTAACTCTTGTGTTCTCAGGTTTGAGCTTCAAAGACTCCAAATGCATGAGAAACTAGTAGAGTAGCAAAGCCAACAAACTTGGGGTTTTTTGTTTGTGTGGTTGTTTGTTGTTTGGTTTGATTTTGGAGGGAGAGAAAAAGTCAGGGGGGGCGGAGAGAGAAACACACCGCAACAGCTTCATAAAGAAATCTCAAGTGGGTAAACCAGAACGCACAAAGATACAATTTTTCCCTCTAGATGATTATACTAGCAGGAAGAAAGATTTGAAACCATTGAATGTTTTATCTGATAACCACCTATGGCTTTCTCCAAAGAGACACATGTAAAATTGGGCAGGTTGTTTTCTGTTCTGTCAGGAAAATATTTAGTAACAGCCTTGTAAAAGTAAGTACTCACAGCTGCCCCAGGGAGCTGTGGATTTGCTTTCTAGTCTTGTGTCTTTCAACAAGTTGCTTTGTGTGTTCTCCCACAAAGGCCCTGCCTTCTTCTACAGACGGATTTACCATTCTCTCTGCGTGAATGCTGTCCAAGCTGGCTCTCTATCTGATGGTCCTGGCATTTGCAGGTTCCTAACAGTGACCCACAGGATGGGAATGGTGAAATTCATATTGACTGACCCCATAAGGATATGGTAAAGCTTGACTGGCTCGTAGCTTTAAAGACCTTTCAAGGTAAAAGCACTACTTAAAATGCTCTGTATTCATTGTATAATTTGCTAACAGAAAGAAATGTTACCTGGTTAATGAGTGCTTCCCATTTCATAAAGTATTTGTCACTGGCAAATCCCTTTTCAAAATTTAGATAAACTTCTATGATGCATAAAAAATGATGCATAAGAAACAGAAAGCTAAGCAGCAGAGCTTGCTGCTACGGAATTTTAAAGCGTGGCAGGTGCCGTTTGTCACCCCAAGCGAGTGTCTGTAATAAAAACCGAATAACACAGTTTATTTACATGGTATGTGTTAAACATTGTCCCCACTTCCCAGCTATGCCAGATCAAAAACTCACAAGTATTTTTTTAAGATAGGACATTACTGAACAATAATATTGAGCACATCTCACTTAACAGCTCTGTAACCTTGAGCATACTATTGAACTCTTCTGAGTCATTTCCTCATCTATATAAAAAGGCTAATGATAATACCTACCTTGTAGAATTGTGGTGAGGCTTTAAAAAGAATTAAGTAAAACAAAGGCTGCTATTTATTAAACTCTAAATAAATGTTTGTTGCCAGAAGCAGCAGAAACATCATCTTGAAATAATACCAGCTCTCCTTTAAGTAAACACTTCTGAAAAGGCTCTGCGTCCTTGGTCTAAAGATTTTCTTAGTCTAAAGATTCTCCTGGACTGGTGACCAAATCCTTGATTAGTTTTAAGGGCTCTTTGAACCTTCTGAGACTGAATGTAGAATAGTATGACTGTGAGGTTAAATACATTTTTTCTAGGAAACCTCATATCTTTCATCACATTCAGAGGTTAAGAATCACTGCCATAAGTCATCTAGTTTAACTTCTCTCCCTTCTACTTCCAGTGGAGAACCAGAGTCCCATTAAGGGCAGAGTGACCAGGCCAAAGACAGAGCAAGGAGCCCATACTCGGGTTGTTACTGAGGCTCTACCCTATCCCAGCTTCTTCAGGCTTCCTCTCCCAATATTTGTGGTCCTAGACCTAGCTCCTTTCTGCAGTCTCCACCCATCCTTATCTCAGGACTAACCATGACACATGGCAGGAGAGATCTAAGACTATATAGGCCAACACTCTGGGCAATATCAAGTCACCTCTGTAGCAGTGTGCTTTCATGGAAAGGTCATGACCTTTGTGTTTTTTTTTTAAAGGATACTTTTTTTTTTTTAATGTGGACCATTTTCAGTCTTTATTGAATTTGTTACAATATTGCTTCTGTTTTATGTTTGGGGACACGAGGCATATGGGATCTTAGCTCCCCAACCAGGGATTGAACCCGCACCCCCTGCACAGGAAGGCAAAGTCTTAACCACCGGACCGCCAGGGAAGTCCCAAGTCGTGACCTTTGAAATAAGAAGGATTGTGTTTAATTCTTTTCCACCATTTATTGGATGTATAACCTTGGAAATGTTTACTTAGTCATTCCTCCCATCATCTATAAAATACAAGCAATAAGATTTACTTTTTGAGTCTATCAGGAGAAAAATGAGATAATGCAGAGAATATAGAAAAACAGGAATGTATGTCAGGCAACAGTGGACGCTCAATAATATTCTCTTCTCATTTCTGGGTTTCAACCTGAATCCTCTGGTCACCTGCCTAGGACCTAAATCCCTCTAGGAATGAGCTCTGGCCCTCACTGGCTTCTTTATCCTTCCTCCCACATACACACTCAAACCCACTCAGAGCCACAGACCTTATTACCTTGGGACTCTTTTCTGATGCTTCCTACTTGCCTGACACTTACCTTTTTGCATCACATTTGTGGCCTCTAAATTCCCTACCATAGAATTCTATCCACCCCTAGGGCCATCCTTCTACACTGTGTGAGACTGACTAACCTACTCCTGCCTCCCACACTGATCACTTATTTGAACTGTTACCCACCTGCAAACTCCTGAAATACCATGTTAGGTTTGCAGACTCAATCCCCAGATCCCCCTCTTCTTCAGTCCCTATAATAACGATGCTAACCAGTTCACTGTGCCTGTTAAGCATAAAGGGATCTTTGATTTAATGGGCCTCTGGCATTTTTCACATATCATGAAATTTTAAAAATCCAGGTAATTAAGTCTAAAAAGCCCATGGTTATTTGAGGGTAATAATGGTAAATATAACCTTTTTGAGCTCTTAGTGTATGCCAGACACTGTCCTGAACACTTTATGTATATTTTTGCATAGGATCCTCATAACAATTGTATGCAGCGTTTGTGATTGTTATCTCTATTTTATAGATGAGGAAACTGAGACTTAGAAAAGTTGAGCAAAAGTTACACAAGTAGTAAGTGACAAAGACATGGGATTGACAAGAGAATCCTCATTGTAAACATGTATAAAGCATGTTTCAGGGTATCAATCTCCAGTTAAGGAAGTCATTACATATATATGCCCCAGTGCTCATTCCAATCAGAGCTCTCTGAAGAAGTGACCATACTGTGGTCATATACAGTTGAGTCTGCAGCTTTACATGAAAATATAATCTCACGTTACTAGGAAACCTAACCTCAACCCACTTGAGAGGATATCACTGTTCCGTTAGTAGGTAAGGGATTTTTCAATCCTGGGACAGGACAGATAAAAATTAAATAGAGAGATCATAAAGTTAATGAAACCCATGGTATTCATAATTTTGGGTTAAGTCGGGCACTGGGCAATTTGAATGTTTGGTGACAAGCGTCTGTAATGTTTTAAGAGAATTTATTATATTTAAGAATCTGACAGATTAGCCCTGTGATTCCAGTTTTAAATGTGTAATTGATTATTAACTTCTGATTTTAAGTAGAAAGGTTGAAGATAATTTAACTGTTTTTAAGTGGAATTGCAATGTTTAAGATAATTGGATTTACTATATTTCTGAGGTTAGAATATTTGAGTCAAAATATGGTTGAAAAGTTTGGAAAGGTTTTGCAAAGTGTCTGAAGTATTTACAAAGAAAGTAGAAGTGTTAAACTTGTAAATGTATTTTAAAATATCAATGGAGAAATTTAGCTAAGTAAATGCAAAGGATTATTTAAGTAGAATTTATTCTTTATGACATTCATAAATTGCACAAGATTTCTGAATTAATCTAAATATTTTAAAAACAAATTTAAAATATATAGCTTTAATAAATTAAACATTAACTAAAAACCCAAGTTATAGTAAATAGGCCCTTCTGCATAAAAAAGTGCTCCCTTAGCCACTAAAAAACTCACATTGACAAACTCATAATCAAAAGTAAGTGTTCTAACATAAACCTGGTCATGTCAGGCCTATACCTAAAGTCCCCCTTTGGAGATGATCTCGGTGCTTTGTGACCACCTACAGGGGTGGGATAGGGAGGGTGGGAGGGAGACGCAAGAGGGAGGAGATATGGGGATATATGTATATGTATAGCTGATTCACTTTGTTATAAAGCAGAAACTAACACACCATTGTAAAGCAATTATACTCCAATAAAGATGCTAAAAAAATAAATAAATAAAAACTAAAGCTACCTGAAAAAAAGAAAAGGTTAAGGTGGTAAGCTTTATGTTATATTTTACCACAATTAAAAATATATAATAATAAAGTCCCCCTTTGGTCACTCACTACACTGAGGAGAAATTCCAAACTCCTAAGCAAGGCCTATGAGGCCCTTCAAAATTGACCTCTGCTCACTTCTCCTACATTATCTTCAGTTATCCTTCCCCTTCCCCAATGCATTTACCATCTCCAGTCACACTGGCTTTTTTTCTCTCCATGGTGCATCACAAGTTCATTATCGCAGCAAGGTCTTTATACTCACTGTTCTCTCTACCTAGAATATTTTTCCCAAAATCTTTTGCATGGCTAGCTCCTGCTTACCATTTAATTCTCTGCTGAAATGTCACCCCCTCCAAAGGCCACGCCTAATTATCTCTTCCTCCAACAACCTTTGACACATTAAAGTCTTAGAATCATCCTTGATGTCTGAATTACCTTGTTCACTTTTTGGTTTGCATATTTATTTTCCTTCTCTCTCAAATAAAATAAAAGCTCAGTAAGAATAAAACCCTATTTGTCTTTCCTAAGACATTGCCTGACACATATTAGGTGTTCAACAAATAAATATCCATTACATAAATGAATAAATTAAAATAAATAAAACCCACCTTTGCCTTAATAACAGTTATTTTAAAAACATATCCCTACATAAACTCTGCTCAATATTCTGTAAAAACCTAAATGGGTAAAGAATTTGAAAAAGAATATATTCATGTATGTGTATAACTGAATCACTTTGCTGTACACCTGAAACTAACACAACATTGTTAATCAACTATACTCTGATATAAAATAAAAATTAAATAAATAAAAACATATCCCTACATAATATTGAGTGCATAAGACCCAATTATCTAGGGTTTATTTGACAAATTCGATTATGTTATTTTGGGGTTAATGCCCATGAATTGCTGAAGATAGGCCAAATGCCAAGCAGAGCATACAAGCAAATATGGTCCCTCCCCAGGACACTTGCCATCCAAATTATAAGCATTCAAAACTCTTGGCAAGATGCCTATGCTAATAAGAAAGTGATCCAATATTCATGAGAATTTGAAAAGTCATTGTTTTTACCTGCAGTTGTCTTGGCTTTTCCATAATTAATATGTCATTATCATCAGAAGACTAAGACATCAAGGATGGTAAAAGCACTGCTTCATATAACAACACTTATAGGGACAATGGTACTTAGCAAATATCACAGCGACTTGTGATAAAATAATCCAAAATCTGAGGCTAACAAATACTAGAAACCTACTAAACAGAAAGAAGATAGGAGAAGTTGACACCAAGACAGAAAGGTAGGATGTTCAACCTAACCTATAAATGGAAAACGTATTCTGCAGATGCCTGGGAAGAGACAAACTCCAAGTATTCATGTGCCATAGAAAATAACATGTCTTGCAGATGTAGAGAACAAACGTATGGACACCAAGGGGCGAAAGTGGCGAGGGGGGTGGTGTGCGTGATGAATTGGGTGATTGGGACTGACATATATACACTAATATGTATGAAATGGATAACTAATAAGAACCTGCTGTATACAAATAAATAAAATAAAATTCAAAAAAAAAGAAAATAACATGTCTAGTGTCTTTAGTGTACCTTCCTTAATAGTTCTTTGTTGACTAGGTCAGGAAGAAACTGGTCTTAAATGCCTGCTAAGCTATTCCTCCATTTTCTCAACATTCTATCCCTATATCAAATTCGTTTACAAGAAAGGCAGGTATCATCCACTCTACAATACGTCAGCAATGTGTAGAAATGTCTTTTCAAAATTCCAGTTTACAGCATGTCTTGGTCTGTTATCCAGCATGAATCTAAGAAACAATTAGATCAATAATCTTACACCACCTTTTGTTAGACTACATTTGCAAACATTATCAATTATGTATTTTTTATATAAGACTGCCTAGGAAAGTGTTTCTTACAGCTAGGAAACAGTTTGTCCCTCCCTTGATCTTGATCCACAGATCTGTCTACATTATTCTTTGGTTTTTTGCATGTGTCTTTTTTTAGGAGATGGTTAAAATTTGCTACGGAAGTGTTTGTGATAAAAACAATGACTAACTTAGTAAAATTTTACAACTCCCTTTTACCAAAAAAGGTATGTACTGGGTTCTCACCAGGTTGCAGTAAATGTCCAGAAATTGCTCAGAGCCAAGGTATCATCAGAGAATTGGGGGAGGGAAGGGCAAAGAATATTTAACCTCCTTATAAGTATTGTTTTCTATGAAAACATAAAAGGAAAATGTTCACATAAAGGTAGGCTGGGGAATTCCCTGGTGGTCCAGTAGTAAAGAATATGCCTTCCAATGGGGGAGATGCGGGTTCGATCCCTGGCCGGGGAACTAAGATCCCACATGCCATGGTGCAACTAAGCCCGTGCGCCCAACTACTGAGCTCGCGCACGGCAACGAAAGAGCCCGCGTGCCGCAAACTACAGATCCTACATGCCCCAGAGGCCGTGCACCACAACTAGAGAAAGAAAAAACCCGCATGCCACAACTAGAGAGAGAAAACCCCGCATGACACAACTAGAGAGAAGCCTGCACACTGCGATGAAGACCCCATGCCAAAAGGAAAGATCCCGCATGCCTCAACTAAGACCCTATTTTCTATATGGAAAATAACTGAATATCTGAGATAAAAGGAATCTTAGAGACCTCTAATCCAATCTCCTTGATTTGGACTAGGGAAAGTATAAATCCATAAAATCCATTTAATCCATAGAGATTAAATGACTTCCAAAGAAACAGGAAGCTAGTAACTAAATCATGCCTGGAATCTGGATCTCTTTCTTTCCAGATTATGAGATTGCTAATACTTGAAGAAATGTGAGCATTGGAGGGAAGATTTTAGTCTGACTTTCAATTCCTGAGGACATGTTCTGTGCTATATAGAGATCAGGAAGATTTAGGTTGCACATTAACAGTTAAAACATGTTAAGTACATTATTTTTCTCCAATTCCATTCAATGTATGAATTTTACTGTCTATTTGTTTCATTAAACTAGATTTCCTGGGATTTCCCTGGTGGTGCAGTGGTTAAGAATCCGCCTGCCAATGCAGGGGACATGGGTTAGCTCCCTGGTCTGGGAAGATCCCACATGCCGTGGAGCAATTAAGCCCATGTGCTCTGAGCCTGCGCTCTAGAGCCCGCAAGCCAAAACTACTGAGCCCATGCCCCAACTACTGAAGCCCGCATGCCTAGAGCCCATGCTCCACAACAAGAGAAGCCACCACAACGAGAAGCCCAGGCACCGCAACAAAGAGTAGCCCCTGCTCGCTGCAACTAGAGAAAAGCCCATGTGCAGCAACAAACACCCAATGCAGCCAAAAATAAATGAAATTTTTAAAAATAAATAAATAAATAAAAATAAACTAGATTTCCTGAATGTTTCAAATGGAAGCCAGGAGGTAAAGGTACAAGGGAAAGCTGCTTCACATTCAGTGTACGAATACTAAGACTATAATCAAATTTGCACAGATCAAATTCTAATCCTACTGAATTTCTTCTGGGATCAGCATCAGCATCTCCCAGTTCTTCCTGAAGACATCCTAAGCTTCAGATCCCTTTTTAATATTTTTTCCAAGAAAAAAATGTATAGGTTTAGTGATGTCCTTTAAATGTTAGCTTTACAGTTAACATGTTAAGCTATTTTTATGTCTTGACTTAACAGGGAAAACAAAGCCATTGGTATTTGTATAAATGAAAATTTTCATAGCTGGCAACCAACTGGTTGATACATATAAAACACGTTTCAGATAATACTCAATTGCATTCAATAATCTTATAAGTAGGTATATAAAGAACAATGATTTACTTTGGATAGTATAGAAGCAATAGTCCTGGAACGTTTTTTTTAACCTTTTATTTCGCGATAATCATAGATTCTCATTCAGTTGTAAGAAATAATACAGAGAGATCTTGTGTACCCTTCACCTAGTTTCTCCCCATGATTATATCATGCCTACGTATAGTAAGATATCACACCCAGGATTATGACATTGATGATCTATCAACCTTACTCAGATTTCAACAGTTTTACATCATGCACTCATTTGTGTAGAGGTCTGTTTTTAATAGCTACAATTTACTGGGCATGTCTATGATCCAGTTCTTCCTTACAAAAACCAATTTACAGATGGGGAAAGTGAGACAAAGAGGAAATAATGAAGATTTGAAGCTCTACCATTTAACTCTGAAGGCAGAGCTCTTTATACTACACTATAGATGTGAGAAGTCTACATATGTGTTTGGTTCATTTCAAAAATCTGTATGTAGCTATTCCACAAAAGAGTCAAAAGAAATATTGACACAAACAGTAAGTAAAACAAAGAAGAATATCAAAGACATGAATCAAAAGCAGAGGCAAACTGGGTTAATATGATTCAATTTAGCTCTGAGTTTCTTGGTAGGCAGAGTAAAAAGGTAAGGAGGATGATATATGAAATCCTGGTTGTCAAAGAAATCATTGATTCCTCAAGATACAGAAATTTTAAAATGTATATATGTATGTGTATATGCCTATGTTTGCTTCATTTCTTTTTTTAAAATTCAGTCAGGGTTCATACATAACCAAAATAATCTGCCAAGGCATACTTAATACGTCAGTAAAAACAGTTTTTAAACAGTATACTCCACTAAGTTTTAAAACTGTGGTAGTTTCCAAAGATGACTATAATCAATGCTCTCCCTGTATGCTCATTCCATTCCTTTTCCCCTTGAATATGGGCTGGACTGACCTATCAACTCCCTCTGGCCAACAGAATGCACAAATGTAACAGTGTTCTAATTCCATATGTAGTACTTAAGAAGTCAGGCAGGTTCCACTTTGGAGCTTTCTGGGGAAGTTAGTTGCCTTGAAGTAAAGAAGCTCGGCCTAGACTACCAAATGATAACACACTTTGTGGAGAGATTGAGGTTGGTCCAACACTTCAGAAATGTGAATAAATCCTTCTTTGACCATCATTCCTGGCCAGCACAGCCACAAGCTGAATACAACCCAGCGAACGACCTGCCCTAAAACAAATGGAGCAGAAAAACTACCCAGCTGAGCCATGCTCTGATTCCTGACTTACAGCACCTTGAGAAATAATGAATCATTGGTTTAAGCCACAAAGTTCTAGGTTAGTTTGTTAAAAGCAATCAATAACTGAAATAATAACCAAAACTGATAGTCTGAAAATTCTTTCTGTAAGCTTACAAGTTTAGATGCACACATCTAGAGACTGTCCATGATACCCACCTGGAGCCCTCAGGAGCCACTGGGCACTTTCCCCACCTTCTGCCCCCAGCTCACTCCAACAATAAAATAAGGTCTTCAGCATCTTTCTGGAAAGAGCTTCTACACAAGTCTAGTGTCCAAAGATTTTGTGGCTACCACCCGAGGGACAGGCATCCAAATCACCTATCTCTGATAGCCAGCAGGACCTACATTCATAAGTCCACAGGAGTATAGCAAAAATAAAGCAGTTTTTAAACAGGCACAGGAACACCACCCCATCGTTGTAAACTTGGGCTCAATGTAGATACAGCAGGCAAAAATGCCCATCTCCCAGTTTCTCCCTAGAAAGGATTTAATTGCATACTTTCCCAGTTGCTGTCTGAGGGCTTGGCTTCTAATCAACCTGCATTTAGGTGCTCACTGCAATCCTTCCCTTTCGGACACTGATGGGTCTTGGCATACTCTCAAGCATCAGGAGTCACTGAGAACAAAGATAAAAGGCTTAGACAACCACAATAGTTTGAGAGGCAGCCAGGAGCTTGGGCCAGGCTGACTGATGAGGTTTATTTCCTACATGAGACAGGTCTGTCAAGACTGGGAAAGGTGGCTGTTTTATCCAATGCACAGAAATCAACACAAACAGCCAAGTAAAATGAAGAAAGAGAGGAATATGTTCCAAACAAAAGAAGATAAATCTCTAAAAGCTGATCTTAATGAAACAGAGACAAGTGATTTGTGCAATAGAGAGTTCAAAATAATAGTCATAAGATTCTACCTGTGGTCAAGAGAGCAATGCATGAAAAAACTGAAAATTTCTACAGAGATACAGAAAATATAAGGAAGTACCAAAAAGAAATCGTAGAACTGAAGAATACAATAACTGAATTGAAATATTCAATATAGGGGTTCAATAGCAGACTAGATCAAACAGCAAAAAGGATACATGAACTTGAATACAGGAAAGTAGAATTCATCCAAACAGAGGAGCAAAAAGAAAAAAGAATGAAAAACAATGCAGATAGCTTAAGGGACTTATGAGATATATCAAGTAGATCAATATACATACTATAAGGTTATAGGAGTCTGAGAAGCAGAAGAGAGAGGGACAGAAAGCTTATTCAAAGAAATAATGGCTGAAAACTTCCCTAAGCTGAGGAGAGAAACAGACATCTAGGTCCAGGAAGACATAAGAATTCCAAGAAAGATGACTCAAAAGAGATCCACACTGTGCATATATGGTCAATTAACTTTTAACAAAGGAGCCAAGAATATACAATGGGGAAAGGAATAGTCTCTCCAATAAAAGTTGGCTGGAAAACTGGATATTCATATGCAAAACAATGAAAATGGGTCACGACCTTACATCATACAAAAGAAATTAACTGAAAATGGATTAAAGACTTAAACATAAGAGTCAAAACTTTTAAAAAAATCCTACAAGTTAACATGGGGAGTAAACTATTTGAAATTGGTATTGGCAATAATTTTTTGGATTTGACACTAAAAGTAAAGGCAACAAAAGCAAAAGTAAAGAAGTGGAACCACACCAAACTTAAGAGCTTCTGCACAACAAAGGAAACCATCAACAAAATGAAAAGGCAACCTACTGAACTGGAGAAAATATTTGCAAATCATGTATCTGATAAGGGGTTAATTTCCAAAATACAAAAGGAACTCATACAACTCAATAGCAAAAAAAACAAATAACCCAATTTAAAAATGGATAAAGGACCTGAATAGACATCTTCTAAGGAAGATATACAAATGGCCAACAGGTACATGAAAAAGTACTCAACAACACTGATCATCAGGGAAATGCAAATCAAAACCACAGTGAGATGTCACCTCCTACCAGTTAGGATGTATATTATCAAAAAGACAGGAGAAAATAATAAATCCAGGCAAGGATGTGGAGAAAAGAAAACCTCTGTACACTGTTGATGGGAATGTAAAGTGGTACAACCATCAAGAAAAATAATGTGGAGGTTTCTCAAGAAATTAAAAATAGAACTACCGTACAATCCAGCAATTCCACTTCTAAGTATATATTCAAGAAAAACAAAATCACTATCTTGAAAAGATATCTGCAGTCTCATGTTCATCGCAGCATCTAAAAAAATTCAAATTCATAGAAACAGAGAATAGGATAGTGAATGCCAGGGGCTGGGGGGGGCGGGGTGGGTGGAGGAAATAGGGAGACGCTGGTAAAATCATACAAACTTTCAGTTATAAAATGAATAGGTCTGAGGATCCAATGTATAACATTCAATGTGACTATAGGTGATAATGCTGTATTGTATAATTAAAACTAGCTAACTAGCTCAGAGAACAGAACTTAAGTATTCTCATCAAAAAAAGAAAAAAAAAAAGATAAACATGTGAGGTGTGATGGATGTGTTAATTCTTGATGGTAAGAATCTTTTCACAACATATACACAGAGCTAATCATCACATTGTATGCTTTAAATATATTACAATTTTATTTGTTAATTATACCTCAATAAAGCTGGAAATTTTTTTTTAAAACTTGTTGATACAATAATTAAACATTTTCCAGGACTTCCCCGGTGGTGCGGTGAATAAGAATCCGCCTGCCAATGCAGGGGACACAGGTTCGATTCCTCGTCTGGGAAGACCCCACATGCCGTAGAGCAACTAAGCCTGTGAGCCACAGCTACTGAGTCTGTGCTCTAGAGCCTGCATGCCATAACTACTGAAGCCCGTGCGCCTAGAGCCCATGCTCTGCAACAAGAGAAGCCACCACGATGAGAAGCCCGTGCACTGCAACAAAGAGTAGCCCCCGCTTCCCGCAACTAGAGAGCCCACGTGCAGCAACAAAGACCCAATGCAGCCATAAATGAATGAATGAATGAGTGAATGAATGTTAAAAAAATAAACTATATATATATATAAAATTAAACATTTTCCAAACAAGTAGTCCTTCTTACATGACTAGAATGTGTTCAGTGCCTAGAAGCAGATTTTCCAAATGAATTCATCAATAAACATAAAACAAAATGAATTGCTCTAGTTTTCCCAGAGACCCTGTCTAGGCCAGACCACCCTAGGACAGATGGTTAAGTTAGTGTGGGTCCAATTCAGGACAACACAATGTGGAGTTACACCTTAGGTGATGTCCCCTCAGGCAACGTGGAGCTTACCAGGGTCAAAGAAGCCCTGCCAAAACCTAAAATCAATAGGGCCATTTAAATGATGACATCCCCAGTGGGTAAAGATATTTGATTTTACACATCAATGGCATGAGCTACTGTCCTGCGCATTCATCGATAGGTCCAACATCCCATTAAAGCTCTTTAATTTCTGCTTAGTGGTATCAGGATTTAATTGATGGCAGAGACACTGCCTGCCACTAAACAATGATGTTGTGGCAATCAGTAGAAAATGTCTTACACAAAGGCCTTCCCAGATATGCCAGGCAATTCTACTGGCTGCATTTACTGGCTTGGAAGGCTACTTCAACTCTACAGTAGGTCTTTCTTGTTCTGCCTGACCATCATCTAGACCCCACCTTCTTTTACCAGAAACCCAATTTTTCTCTGAGAAACTACTCCACCCCTATTGTTAGTGTATGCTGTTTAGGAGGGACTGAATCTACTTACAGCTTCAAGAATAGGCTCCTAGATCTGGTCAATCACCTTGGGACAGTGCCAATAAGACTGAAACTTTGAACGTTCACTAGAACTACTAGAAATACAAAACTTTATCGTTTCCTACTGAAATTACTGAACTGGTAGGATGGAATGGGTATATATTCCTGGGAGCCCTCTTGCCATTAGGTGAGACACTGCCTTAGAGAAAACAATGGATAGATCATTTGATCTCCTAGATCCAGGAGTTGTAGATGTCACGTGTCAGTGTTTTTATAGTAGATAAGCCAATAAAATACCTTTTCCATTTTTAGTTGTGTTTCTTATCTCTTCAAATCATTCTCAGAAACTGCAAAAAACGGGTTATTGCACAAACTATGGGTTAATGAAATGTCACTTATTTCCTGGGACTGTACAATTTATCACACTCCTTTTCTGAGCCTCATATCCAAGTACCAAGGCATTTAGACACACAGCACTTCTACAAATGATATATTACTTGATCTTCATAAGTTGGCCAAACAGAAAACTGACATATTCATGGGATGTATGGCTCAAAAATCATCCATCAGGTCAAGACTGGAACCCAGCTCTTCACTAAATGCAAGCTTCTTCAGCGTGCATCGATGGACCTTACAGATCATTTGATTGTATGGCTCCCCAACGTCAGTCCATGGACTGGGGGGGTGCAGCCACATCATCAACAGTCCACAGAGTAATGAGAAAAATACATACTTTCTAATAGGTTTTAATGGAGCTATTTGATTTCACTTTTACACTTTGAGATGTCATCCTTTCAGGTTTTCTGGGGCTAACATGTTCTCTTTTGTGAAATGATAACAATACATGTAAATACTCTTTTTGGTGAAATATAAAACAGGCAGCCCCCCCACCCTCCCCCACCACCAGGCACGTAAGTCATCCAAGTTCTCTCCCGATGCTCTCAGCTTTAATAGTGACAGACACACTTGCTTTCTTCCTTATAATTCTCCCCCTCTTTCTCAGGCCACCTCAACAGAGTGCTCTCCACTCTCCACTGGGTAATTCCTTTGTCTTTTATAATGCAGATTAGAGTGGCCTTTTTTTTCTGGCTTCCCCAAATCTGGATTTCCTCCTATTGCTCAGCACCTTTTTAGGCCAGATGCAAGAAGAAGCTGTCTTTCCTCTTGAGAACATGGGAAAGGGCGAAATTATAAATACTATAGGGGTTCAGAATGAGCCTCCCTCAAATGTGCCAATTTTGATTAAGGATTATTGTGAGCTAAAGTCAGTCGAGATCCTGTGGGTTCAAGAGAAACTACTGTCCCCCGCCTTTAACCTAGAAGAATTTAAGTTGGAGACTTTCCCCAAAAAAGAGTTATTACCAAGGATAAATTTTATCTAAGTGGTCCCATCTATATGGCAGGGTAAACATCTAATTACCAAACATCTGCTTTTCTTCTTTTTATTTTTATTTTTCCAGTCTCTTTCTCCATCTCTTTCCTCACCTCAGTCGTTCCCCTCCCCCACAGCCCTTGTTCTCTCTGCTCTACCTGTGTTGGGAGTCCCCAGGGCCACCCTTGGTTGTGATGATTTGCTAGAGGGACTCACAGAAAAGCTGGTATCCTCTCCATTATGGTGGTTTAATGCAGTGTAAGGATACAAATTACAGTCAGCAAAGGAGAAAGGCACATGGGGCAGAAACCAGGAGAAACCAGGTGGGAGCTTCCAGTTACGCTCTCTGAGTGGAGTTGCATGGACAGTGCTTACTTCTCCCAGCATCTGCTTTTCTTCTTATTGTCCTGTGAATGACACTCCTGTCCTTGGAAGCCCCAGGCCCCTATTCCATTCCTTAGCTCAGGACAGCGTATTTACCTCATTTTACCTTTCTGCTTTTGAACCTCTCATGTATATGGGATATCTGACCCTTACTTGTATGTGGGACTCCCATACGTAAGCAATTAAATTTGATTTCCTCCAGTTAATTTGCTTCATGTCAATTTAATCCTTAGATCAGCCAGAAGAACCTAGAAGAATAAAGTTTTCTACATCCACAACAATACTTACAAATAAATGCTTGTTAGTCTCAAACAAGCAAATTTATAAATATTAATACCAATATTACCTAAAGCAACAAAGCATCAAAAAGTTGAAACCAAGCAAGACCCTGTGGGACCCTTCCAGGTACCAAAGCCTTTCCGTGTCCCTGTTTCTCATTTGTAAGGAAAAGACTTCAGCCTCCTAGACCTTCCCTGAGTTCCAAAGGGCAGATTCAAACAGTTACTAATTAAGGAAGGGAGGGAATGCCGAAATAAAGGAGGAGCCGTCAAGAAACAATAGTGCAGAGATAAAGCAGGGTCCTGGTTCCTTCTCAAGGGATATACATAACAATATATCTTTGAGTTCTTCTGCAGGAACCAAGGCCCCCATCCACTTGGAGGATGGTAACTTCAGGCTGAGCACAAGATTCCTGGAGCACCACACTGTTACCACACCACCAGCCAATCAGAAGAAAGTCACACACCCTGCAGCCCTCACCACAAATTTTACCTTTAAAAATTCTTCCCCAAAAACCATAGGGGAGTTCAGTGGTTTTGTTTTGTTTTGTTTTGTTTTTTTGAGCACAAGCTAGCTGTTCTCCTTGCTTGGCCCTGCAATAAACCTTTCTCTGCTTCAAACTCTGACTTTTTGGTTTGTTTGGCCACACTTATGCAGGGCACAAGAAATTGCAGACAGCAACTTAAGTGCCCCCATGATAAAGGAATGACTGAAGAAATTCTCCTATGTGGGAGGATAACATAGTCATTAAAATTATGGTTATGAAGACTTCGTAATAATATGGGGAAATGCTTATAATTAGATATAATAAAAAGATATGTAATTATGAAAATACAATTGTGTTAAAATATCCAGGCATAGATAAACTATAACACTGTCCACAAAGATTTAATTGCACAGTGGGTTATGGGTAATATCTATTTTTGTTTTTAAAGAAGTCTCTGTCATCCAGATTTTCCACAATGGGAACATATTATTTTTAAATGTAGAAGAAATACATTCATTAAATTTAGCTCCATTTATGTATACAGCCAGTATTTACTGAGTACTCATTATGTGGAGGCCAAAGGTCTTCCTTTGCAAGACAAGATTTGTCAGAGATTTAGGTAATACTGGCATTATTTTTTTCTTGCCAGCAAGAATAACTTGTACTAAGCCAAGCAGCCACCTCTCTCAAAGCCATCCTTAATGTCTGATGGCCACCACTGCACCTGAATAGCTCCAGGGCTGACTCTCCCCTGCTTGGCCCAAGGGCATGTCCATCTAAGGAGCCATACTGGGCAGGTACCTTCCAACCAAAGTGAGGTCAAGGATCCCATCCACAATCACTAGACTAGCACAAACCAAGAAAGAGAAATCAAGGAGCTTCATAGGAGTTAGCACAAGAAATCAAATTCAGGTAGAAATCCCAGAAGGGTAGTATACAATTTATATTTCCCTAGCAAGGTCCATTCTAGAATAACGGAAAAGCTTCACCGTTTTCAGAATGTCAAAATCGAATTCTCCTGAATGCTGGGCTGCCCTGAAATCAACACTTAGGTTCTGACTACTTCCCAATTCATCCTCAACAACCGCATCAAACCTCCAGTATGCTTTTTTGGAAGTTGACTTTTGTTTGATTTGATTTATCTGGCATCTGAAACTCAAGATGACAAAGGATGAAATCTCTTCTTAACCTGTGTGTAATTAACCGCATCAAAGAAGGCTACAGTTAGATACAATGAAACATTAATATACATTAGCTCCAAATGGTTATATTTCAGATAGATATTATCAGGCGCTGTCTCCCCTGTGCCAAAACTGCACACACTGCTTATTTCAGCGGAGACCCCATCCTTTCCAAAGCAAAGGTACTCAATGCTGCCTCAGGGACACAATTGTGCTATCTACAGAAGGGAAGGAGCATATAAATTCTGTCACTTGTTGACCAACAGGACCCAATTTCACAAGAATGGGTAAAATAATTTTGTTAGTCAAGAGATGATGTGGGATGCACAAATACCTCTGAGTGCCATTTGGGTGGGAGAGTTAAAGTGAATGTAATGAGCACTTTCTGAGGTAACTTGAATTGGGGATGAAATGCATTCACTGCATCTGGAAAGTTAGGATCCCTAATAACACAAAGCTCTGTGGCCTGGCAGAAATTTCAAAGACTAAAGGCTTTTGGGCTTTTAGTATTTTTTTTAACTTTTTATTTTGAAAAAAAAATTCAAAACTATAGAAAACTTGTAATAATCATACCATGAACTTCCATATACCATTCACTAGATTCATCAATTGCTACGATTTTGCAATATTTATTTTATCTCTTCCTCCCTATATACTATACTCCCTCTCCCTCAAATGAAAAGGGGAAGAAAAAAAAAAAAGATTTTTCCTAAACCATTTGAGTATAAGTGCTGGACGGACACCAGAATATGGTCCTAGAATACCACTCCAAAATAGTATATTCAACACCCACTTTGACAGAAGGATTATTTTGAGCTGAAGGCAATTGAGAACATCCAGACTCTTTACATCCTTCTGTCCAAAAATTTATAAAGAAAATTTCCATTTGTAAAGATGTCTTCCTACTAGGAAGAGAACAACTCTTGGAGACAACTTTATCACCGGGAGAGACTCTTATGGGCATAACAAGATAACTTTCATTTACCATACATTTCCTTCCCCATTTTACCATAACCTGCCCCCATTCCCTTCCCCAGAAGTCCCAAACCCCATTTTTCTTTGTTTAGACTAGAATGATATATAAGCCTCAATCATCTGGCCACCTCCTGGAGCCACATTTTTTCTTTGTGAACTCCAGTGCCACTGCATGCATAGGTAAGGGAGAAAAGTTTGCCACCTCAAAATATGCCTCTTTGGCACAAGGATTATTTTAACCTGCTTATCTTTAAGAAATAGCAGACACAGGAGAAGCTCTGAAAACCAAGCAGGAGTTACTGTAAGAAATATTTACATGTTATACAAGGGAAATCTCTATTTGTAAAGTGTCTCCCTTGCTATACCAGGACAATTCTTATCAACGGAGAGGGCAATGACTTAAATTTGCTTAACATCCTTACCCTTGTTTACGTACTTTTCCTGGTAACCTTCCATAACTGACTCTCCCCACCCTCAATATCCTCTTTGTCTTCAGCGGAAGATGGTATTTAGGGTGGGCTTCCACCATTTTGGTTTGTTACTCAGTTCTCCCGACTCTCTCCCATGTATACGTTATTAAATTTTTGTTTTATTTTCTCCAGTTAATATGCCTCAGGTCTACTTAATTCTTAGACCACTCAGAAGAACTAAGAAGGGAAGAGGACAACTTCTTCCTCTCTGACACATACATAAGTAATTAAAACTGTTTTTCCTTTTGTTAATCTGACTTTTGTCAGTTTGACTTGTGGGCCCCAGCCACTGAACCTAGAAGGGTAGAGGGAAATAAGCTTTTCGTCTCCTGCAGTGAGATTTCAAAATCTTTTAAGAATTAGGATAGTCACATAACCACAGTACAATGATCAAATTCAGGGAACACTGATAAAATACTATCTTACATATAGTCCACATTTACATTTCTCAATCCCAAGAATATCCTGTATGGCCATTTTTCCCCAAGCCAGGGTCACAATGCTTTTAGTTGCAATGTCCCTTTAGTCTTCTTGAATCTAGAGTAGTTCCTCAGTCTTTCTTTGCCTATAATGTCATTAACATTTTTGAAGAGGACAGATCCGTGGCTAAGATATTTATGCTAGTCTGACTGTGTCCTCAGGGTTAGATTCACATTACACATTTTAAAAGGCATACTACTTAAGTGATTTTATGTCTTTCTTATTGCATTATATCAGGAGGCACCTGATGGAAGTTGTTCCCATTGTTGGTGATGTTAACTTTGATCCTTTGCATAAGATGATATCTTGATTACTCCTTGCATGGGGGTGTGTGTGTGTGTGTGTGTGTCTTTGTCTTTGTGTCTGTGCCTGTTGTGTGTATTGATGGGATTTAGTTCATGCTAACCCAAAATATGGCACCGTGGTATACTGCATATTTTAAAGTGAAGGAGTTTGAGAAAATGGCAGTAGGAAAGTCTCAAAGCTGCCCCTGGCATTCTCCCCTGAAACAGAGCATAAAACCCTCATGTGAGAGGTGTCCTCCTTCTGGAGGAAAGGATCATTCCTATATCTGAAGACAAAGGGACACTGAGAAGAATCCTTACAAACAGGCCTTGCTAAGTTGCTCCCAGTTAACTGCACTTACCTCATATTCTCTGACCTATCATACTTCTACATGACTGCCCACTTGTCATCAAAGCTAGAATAAAAATACGCAGGTCTGTTTCTCTGGGTCTTCATTTCCTTATGAAGGCTCCCACATCATGTAAAACTTACATTAAATAAATTTGTATGCTTTTCTCCTGTTAACCTGTCTTTATCATTTTAATTTTCAGACCCAGCCAGGGACTCCAAGAGGGTCGAGGAAAACTTTTTCTTCCCCTACAGTATAAACGCATAAAATAAATAATGTGTGGCGAGATTTTTTGAAACTATGCAAATATCCTGTTCCCAAAAAAGCTTCTGCTCGATGATTTTAGCATTTACTGATAATTCTAGTCTGAATTAATTATTACTAGAGAAGTTGTAAAATAGTGATTTTCTAATTCCATCATTTCTTCCACATTTATTAGTTGGTATTCTATATAAGAAGAGCTTGGCTTCCTCCCTTCTTTCTTTATTTGTGGCTTAAGTATACCTTATTAGCTTGACCTTTAAGTATCCTGTTTGAAGCTGGCTTCTGTGTCATTCAGACATGTCCTCATCCGTTTTTTCTCTAGCAGTTTCTTATTTGCTGGCACAACAAAATGTTCCAGGTTTTCCTGTACTTTCCCGCTTGGGACCTGGAATGAGAATTTCTCCAAGTTCCTTTTCATGGGAAATGGTATTTAGAAACAAAGAACCAGGAACTAGGTGTGCTCATTGGTGCTGGGCTTGTCACTGCTTGGAGACCTTTTCATAAGACAGAACTATGAATTATAAATATATATTTATATCTATATGTATGTTTAATCATACATATATGTATGTTTAATCTATATGTGTGTTTAATCTATATGTATGTTTAATCATGTGTTCATATTGACACTTCTAATCTCAATCCAATAGTACACTGTTCTACCTTCCCTTCCCTCACTCCATATTTATTTGTATTACTATTGTATTACTATTCTTCCACAGTGATATACAGGCTACCCCCCCCCCAATATATATATACTCAGTTGTACAGTCCTACAACACATAAAAATAATTTCAGAATGTTCCATCACTACCACTATCAACAGCAATTGTAAATGTAGAAAGTTCAAGATTTCTTTCTAGTTATCTTTAAACTGAGCCAAAAGTACAGTCAAGATACTGTGTTCAAAATAACTTGAATTATTATTTCTTTCCCTTATGTGTGATCATATCATTCACTTGATATATAGCTAGATTCATTTACCTCTGTTTTTATTCCATTTTTACTCCCAGTCTTGTAGTTTAATTTTATCTTTTGGGTATACAAAACATTAACATGGTTTCAAAGTCAAAACTATAAAGAAAGGTATCTTCAGGCTGGTAACACTCCCTTCCCTAACTCTTCTAATCCCATTCCCACACTACAGATTACCAATTTCATTTTTTCCACTTTATCCTTTCTTTGTTTCCTTTTGCAAAAATAATCAGATAGATAGATAGACAGACAGACATTCTTATTTCTCCTTCTTTCATACATAAAATGTAGCATGCTATCTATATCCTTCCATACTTTGCTTTTTGCATTAACAACGTCTCTGAGAAGCGCTCCATGTTAATTCATAAGGATCCTTCTGATTCTATTTTACAAGCACACCACTGTGTGAGTTATGCCATGACTCATTCAAATAATCTCCTATACACAGGCATTTAGGATGTTTTCAATATTTCATAAGTACAGATGATACTGCATAGCTCTTCTTATGAGTGAGGTTAAACATAACTTTCATATGCTGAAAGACCATTTTTATATCAATTTTTGTGTACTGTCTAGGTCTTTTGCCATTTTTCTACTGGTTTTATGGGTTTTTTTCTCCTCAATTTGTACTTTGTAATAACTCCTCAAATCACATATGAAGAATGTTAACTCTTTATCATAACATATCTTGCAAATGTTTTCCCTCAGCTTATCACTTGTGGTTTGACTTTATGCTTTTTGCCATGCAAAAGGATTTTTTTTTAAATTTTTAATTACACAGAGTCAAGTTTAATGGTATCTGAATTCTGAATTACAGAAAGGCTCTCCTTGCGCTCGCTATATAAAGGAATTCCCTTTATTGAATACATTTAAGTGTCCCTCAGTATGGTATAAAAGGGTGAAACTGAGCAGGGCCTTGTGGGGGCACCTGGGCATGGAAGCCTTTCAGTCCGTTTCTTGACTCCAGCTTCCATGACCTTCCCTGAGTTCCAAAGGGCAGATCTGAACAGTTGCTAACCTGGGAAGGGAAGGGATACAAAGACTGGGAAGGGAGGGGCAGCCAGGAAACAATAGTGCAGCCTTGGGGCAGGGTCCTGGTTCCACCTCAAGGGATACACATAACAATGTCTTTAAGCTCTTTAAGATGTCAGCATTCTTCATACCATAGAAAGACCACCTGAGGCTACATTAAAGGAACCAGAGAAGTTTATCAAGAAGATTAGCTGAGACCAGATTAGAGGAGTGAAGGCCTTGCACACACCCTAATCTCATCAGCAACCCCACCCTTGAACCATTGCTATAAAACTCCTCATCAAATCCTCCCTGGTTGGGACACAAAGTTTTTCGGGGCAGGAGCCCAGTGTGTCCCCCTTTACCTGGCAAAGCAATAAAACTATTCTTTTCTACTTCACCCAAAACTCTGTCTCCGAGACTTGATTCCGCACCGATGCACAGAGGCTGAGATTTTGGCATCAAGGGCCTGCTATAGGAATAAAATACTATTTGCCTATTGACCTCAGGGAAAATTCAAAGATGCATAAACTTTGTTTCTGCAGGCCTTTCATCTCCTAACGCCGTAGCTTTCATTTTCCCTAACCCCAGGTTTCCTCAGCAGGCTAGCTTCACTAGAGAGCTGTGAACTAAACGTGAATTACTAAAGAAGATACTAACTCATCATAACCACAGGAATCTTTCTCTAGAGCAAATAATAATTTGTAGTGCAAATCTGTTTTATAATCACCTACTTTTATAAAGCAAGGATCACCTGTGTTATATTTTATTATCTCGCATTGATGGTGCATTTTCTCTTATTTTTATCATCAAGTAATCCATGTTTATTATAGAAAAAAACTACAGTTAAATTCAAAGAAAAATTTTGGAACAGTTAACATTTTAGGACATATTACTGTATCAATATATACCTATTTAAAAACTCTATTCAATAAGACTATATTTACTATACTTCCTATTTTGTAGTTTATTTTTATTTTCACTTCATATAAAAATCTTTCCATGTTATTGAGTCATCAACAATAGCATTTTTCGGGACTTCCCTGGTGGTCCAGTGGTTAAGAATAGCCTTCCAGTGCAGGGGACATGGTTTCACTTCCTGGTCAGGGAACTAACATCCCACATGCCACAGGGCAACTAAGCCCGCACACTGCAACAAAGAGCCTGTGCTGCAACGAAAGAGCCAGCGTGCTGCAACTAAGACCCAATGAAGCCAAAAATAAATAAATTTTCAAAAATAAAAATTAAATTAAAATTTTTTAAATAGCATTTTTAAAGTCTACATGGTATTCCACTGTATAAAGTGTAGGGGAGAGAAGGGAAGCAAAATTCACCACCCCAAAATGTTTCTCTGGCATGAGGATTATTTCAAGCTGAAAACAATCAAGGCCCAAAAGATTTAGGAAGAAACTACGACCTTCCCCCTAACTGCTAAAAGAATGTAGATAGAGGACCTATTCCCAGAATAGAGCTATCTCCAGAGATATCCGCAAAGAACGTAGGCTAGGTATGGTGGGGGTAGGGTCTAGAGATCAGTCCACTCTGTGTCCCACTGTCACTGCCTGGCCCAGCAAACATTTACTTACCAACCTTTTGCTTTTCCAAATCCATGTCAATGGCCTTCCTTCCCTTTGAAGTCCCAAACCACTACCCTCAACATCCTCTTTTGTCTTCAGCTGAAGATGCTGCTTAAGGTGAGGGTTTCAGTCATCCTAATGGATTACTCAATTTTCCTGGGTCTCTCCCATGTAAACATGTTATTAAACTTTTCTTTGACTTTCTCCTCTTAATCTTTCACACTTCGATTTAATTCTTAGAACAGCTGGAAGGACCTAGAAGGGTAGAGGAAAATTTCTTCCTCCCCAACAAAAGACAGAAAATATTTAACCATGTATTTTGCACTTAGGATGTTTGGTTTTTCTTCTTAATATCATGAACAGCTCTACAACAAAATTACTTAAAGACACATGCCTTTGTGAATTTGTCAAGATATTTCTTTAAGATAAATATATAGACACAGAATTGTTGGATCAAACAGTATACAAGATTTTTTTATATACACAGCTGACTTGCCACCAGCAGTATTTGAAAATAACTGTTTCCTTCACTCACACCTCACCCACTTAGTGTAAGCATTCTCCCTAATGCTCTTTTATCTCAATTTCTTAACACAAGACTGAACAGCAATGAAAAGCTCCACGAAAGTACAAGACGAGCAAATTCAGAACAAAATATTACTGATGCGTGTCTAAAACATTGTAAAACTCCTCCGAGTCTCTGAACAATCTATTGATCTCTGAACAATCTATTGAAACATCTGAGAAACCACTTCATTCAAAGATGAAGATTTTTTTTTTTCCTCTGCCTATACAGCTTGGTCTTTAAGACTTTAAAATCCGGTGCAACTTCCTAACAGCCCTTTCCATTTAGTAGGAGCTCAAGCTTGGTTCTGATTATAAATAAATAGGAAGGTTTCTAGCCAAGAAGCATAGACCCAAGGAAGTTGTGAGAAGAAACTTACATGAAAGCTTCTCCCATTAGACCTGAACTAATTAAAACTCCATGATAATTCTCCCTCATCAGTTACTGGCTAAACACATTTGCCTTAGAAATTTTTACTTCAGGTTCTAGTCTAATGGCCCACACTTCCAAATTACACTTTTAATTAAAAAGCAACAACATGGAATTTTTCTTTTCACAACCATCTGTGCTTTCCCAAGAACATGTGACTGCTACTGATAAATCTACTACTTTGCACACCCCAATCTTTATGTTTAGGGTTCGAAAAACTTAGGAAAATAACACTGTTCCATAAAAACAGTATGTGATCAGAAACACCTGCTTTAAAATTCAATGTTTGGTATGTGATGCTTCTTAACAAGTGTTTATTAAACTGCATAATTTCAAAGCCTGAAGTGGTATACTGCAATGTTTTCCTGGGAGTTGATCACATTTACATATCCTTTTACACTTCCTGTGAAATTAATATTGCCTTTTGTATCTTGAACTTAGCTAATATAACTTGCCATTTCTATTTTTCATTGCTATGAGTAATATAGAGTGGACCCCCAAAGGGACCCCTGCAATGCCTACATAAGCTTTATTCCCTCGCTGTTACATTTCTTCATATGAATACATTAAATCAAGATTAATAAACCTTTGCAGAATTCACTGGTCTTGCAAAAAGGCAAGATTCATAATGGTAAAGGCTGCCCAGTGAATAAAGGAAAACTTAAAACTGGAGCCAAAGGCCAGGGTTCACAGAGCCCTTGTCACATCCAACAGCTTGCCAGAGATCCTTCAAAAGAAGGGAACATTTCCACAACTGCTCAACGTCTAAGCAAGAGTGGCTTCATCACCAAGAACCAAAACCCAGCTGGTAATAACTAGACCTCTTTCTCTCAAGGATACATCTCTGTCAAACATTAAAACCTGACCATAATTTCAGGATTCTTAAAATTCCACCTGAGGCACATGGGGGTGGAAATGGGATGATAATCAAAGAAAGTGGATGGTAGAGGCTGAGAAAAGAGGAACATCAGGAGTAGCTAAGAAGCTCCACAAAGCAAATCAAAGGCAGAAAATGGAAATCTTTGGAAATACCACATACCACACTAGACAAAGGTCACTGGAGGCCTCAAAGGATCATCCCCCACTCATCTGCCCTGTAGTGGAGGAAAAATAATTTTCTCTCTACCTTTCTGAGTTCTTGGCTGAGACCCCTATAAAATGAGATTTAAAGGAGAAAAACATATTTAATTACATACATAGGTACAGGAGTCCACAAAGATGAGACTCAAAAGGCAGCCAGAGGATTGAAGCCAATGCACCATCCTGAGCTAAGAAAAGGGATAGGGGTCTGATGCTTCAAAAACAGGAAGGCAATTCACAGGAAGGTGAGAGGAGGAGATGTTTTGAAAACAAAGGTCATCTTGCCAGGCAGGTAAGTCTCTCTGGTGAAAAAGTTCTCTGGCAATAGGTATCTTCCATTCTAATGTAAATTTCCTTTAAAAAGGTAGATTTCCCTTATAAAATGTAGATTTCCCTTACAATGTAGTTTTTCCCTACAAAAATGTAGATCTACAAATGATAGAATTCCCTAACTTCTACTGTTTTCAGAGCTTCTCCTGTGTTGCAGTTTCTTAAATATAATCAGCTTAAAATAATCCTTATGTCAAAGAGGCATATTTTGGGGTTACCCATTCTGCTCCCCTTTACCACCCCCCCCCCCCCCCCCACACACAGCAGCTGCTTTGTCTAGTTGACAATTTAGTCAAGGCCAGGAAACCTAAATGGCCATCTGAAGGAAAAGTTGGGGGCAACTTCAAGATACCTGACCTGGGATAAATACCCCATACCCTGTCAGAAAGCACTTTCTACCATGCCTCGTACAGCTCTCATTTATTCTTCTACTTGAAGTTCATCTCCAATTTGGTCAAGAAGCAGAGTAATGGGATTCAGGGCCAGGATTAGAGTGAGGCAAGTGAGACAATCACCTCAAGTACAAAACTTAAGGAGCGCTAAAAAAACAAAAAAACAAAACAAAACCCAAAACCCCTCAGTAATCAAGATTATACTTCAGATGAGATTGGGCACATTCAGGGTGGCATGGCCATAGACCAAGATGAAACTTCAATGAAATATTTTTAAAAATCAAAATTGATGTGAAAAAATTAATGGTGATCAAAATATCAAAATTTTAAATAAAGATTAATGCCATGCTGAATCACATTTAAGCCTGCATATGCACTCCTATTTATAGGTTTTCATGTATTTTGTTAATTTTTTTGGAGGACACTGAAGCCAGAATTTATTACAATGTCAATTTTGTAGCTTTAATGGGTACAAAGTATATAACATTTTCAACATTTATTTCTTTATCTTGTTTTCAATGGGGAGAATTGTCATCTTTGACATTTTCTCATTAGTAGTAATGATCTTAAATGATTTTAAATTAATTTACTTAGTTTCATTCATTTAATTAACTTCATTTTTCTTTTGCCTCGGGCTCCAATATGGCTCAGCACAGCACTGGTCTTTATTTAAAATTTTTATATTTTGTTCATCATAGATTTTTTTGGCATTTATTTGATTTTGAAAATAATATTGACCTAAAATATCTTTTTTCTTGATCACTGAGTATTTTGACACTCTTAAATTGTGCAATGGTTGTTCCATCCAAGTCAAAGTTATAGCTATAGCCATTTCAGATATGCAACATAAATAAAAAAATGACTCTAAATGTGGACAGGAGCACAAGACATGTTAAGTGAGAGAAGCATCCTGCAGAATAATATGTAACTATGGGCTCATTTGTGCTTAATTTTTTTTTAAATAACTCTAAGTCATAATATATCAAATATACATGGATGGTAATGTTACACAGCTCAGGGTCGGCTGCTCGCAGCTTGAAAGCCAATACTCGAGAGACAAATGTTGATTGGAAAAGAAAGATTGCTATATTCAGGAGGCCAGCAAGCTGGAGAGAAGGTGGGCTCATGTCTCAAAACCAACTCCAAAGATTCTGCTCAACCGTTAAAGTTTTTAAAGGGAGAAAGGGGAAGTTAATCACAGTTAATCATTTGAGGAGGTGGTCAGAGTCTTCATTATTTTTCACTGTGTGCAGACTTTCTTCTGATTGGTTGGTGGTGAGGTAACAGTGTGGTGCTCCAGGAATCTTGTGATCAGCCTGAAGTTACCACCTTCCACCTGGGCAGTGGCCTTAGTTCCAAGAGAAGAACTCAAAGATATATTGTTATGGTTCCTTGAGGAGGAACCAGGACCCTGCCCCATGGCTGCACTATAGTTTCTTGACTGCTCCTCCTTTGTTTCTGTGTTCTGCCTTTTCTGATTAGCAACTGTCTGAATCTGCCCTTTGGAACTCAGGGAGGGTCAAGGAGGCTAAATGAAGACTATTTCCTATAAACAAGAAAGAGGGGACACGGAAAAGATTTGTACCTCAGAGGGCCCCACAGGGTCCTGCTCCATTTCAGTAAAGGGTAAAGAATTTAGTCATTGAGGCAAGAGGTTCTCAATCATGTTACTGCAAAATAATACATTAGGTGCTCAAGTAACATGTTACTATCAATAATAACAGCTAAAGCATTATTCTTTGCTAATCTTGATATCTTTGAAATATCCCTACAACAATGTGATTCCCACTCACTTGTAGCTAGGTACATTTTTTTAATTTCAGAGAAAATGTACTGGGAATTATAAGCAACCACTGTAGATTCAAGGGAGTTCATGGGCATCTCAACAATATGTGTCACTGAGCACCATTTTGCTTTGTTTTGTTTTGTTTTGAGGTTTTTTCAGTACGTGGTCAGTATTCCCTCTTTTCAATAATAGCAAACATCGTTTTGTTTGCTTTTTTAACCAGGCGTATGCAGGTATAATTTAAAAATAGTAAAATTTTCCCCTTTTAGTGTACATTTCTATGAATTTCGATGAACACATACAGTCATATAACTGTCAGCTATAAATTGGCACTTGCCATCCACCTCTACAAGGATTAAATCATATGCTGCTGCAGCTGCTGACTTTCAACACCCTCTGAAAGGAGTTCAGGGTGGACAGCAGAAATGAGGCATTCTGTGCTCTGGGAAAAACTGGCAGAACAGGTCTTCAGATAGTTAGATATTTTATGGGCCGATTTTATGAGTCCAATTCTTGTCTCTCCTCATATCTAGAAAAGCACTAAATTGCTTCATGGTGACGTCTGCTCGTGACTAGCAGTAACCTTCATGAGACTAGCAGAAACCTTCTGCAAAAAACATGTGCTTGATTGCATGTACTCCCCTTTCACCAAAATCACATATATTCTGACCTTCCCCCCTACCTCTTTGGAGCAGTTTCTCAGAGCTATCTGAAATGCTGTCTCCCAGGCTATAGTCCTCACTTTGCCCCAGATAAAACTTAACTCACGACTCTCACGTTGTGCATTTCTTTTTTAAGTCAGCATAACCAACATTAAAATGAAGATATAGAACAAATTTTAAAAGCCTATTTTTAGATGAGACTTAGAGAACAAAAACCACTTTTTAAGTTAAAAAAGTAATTGGGAGAAGCAAAATAAAAACCCAGATTTGGGCCACCAAAGCCATTGAACACATCTAAGTGAGATAAAAGGCATGAAGCAAACACTCTGTAGAGCACAATTCAGTTATAAAAAAAAAACATCATATAATTAATTTAGCAATTCTATTGCTTTACACATAAGTGTGCATAATGTATCTAACTCATTAAGACACAAAGTCTAGTCATATAATATTATCACAAGGTAACAAAGTTGCACTATTTTCTAGACATCTGGATTACTAAACCAATTTTACACATTTAATTCAACTATTTGGTGTCATAAACACATAGCAAAAATTCACAGGGAAAAAAATGATTGTACATCTGGCACGAAGATGGCTCCAAGAATTCGACTTACGATGAGTAAATCACGTTTGTCTATCCTACTTCCTCCAGAGTATAAACACTCCAAATATAACTGTTTCCAAAGTAACCACGATCAAGAAAGGAGATTGCACAAAGGAGACAAGAATGAATAAGTTATATCCAGCCCTCTTTAAAGGCTGAGACTTCCCCTCAGGATAAGGAACCTGTAGTTTCTTATCCTTGGCAAGTTGGCCTATAAACCAAAATTGAGTGTCTCTTGTTTGCTCTTCCATCGCTAGTTTTGTAGCTTTGGTGCGCATCAGATTCTCCAGAGAGAGAGCCTAATTTTTAAGCCACGCATCATTCCTGTCTAGAACTTCTTTTACTCATTCATTCGTTTAGTTACTCTATGACGACTTCTATTTGCTGAGCCCTGGACTACGGATCCAAAATCCCAAACACCCCTGCCTAGGAGACTAGGAAAGATAAGGAGTCTGGAGTCTCCATTGTCCCCTTTTCCTCCCCAGCCATCAGCTTGTGTTAGCATTAATCCTGTGAGTTGTGGCAGCCCTTGAGATTCAACATGATTAGTCTTAAAATCAAGGGCAACTACTAACATCAATAATAAAACAAGTATTAGAAGAAAACATTAATTTCTTTACAACTTCGATGTGGGGAAAGCCTTTCTAACTATGATTCAAATCCAAATGTTAAAAAAAAATTAGGAAAAGATTGAAAATTTTGACTATATGAAAATTTTAAAACTCTTTTGCACAGGAAAAAAAAACCCATAAGCAAAGTCAAAAAATAAATGCATGCTAGAAAAAAGCATATACAATATATATAATAGATTAAGCACCAATCACTTGTTAAAAGTTAAAGGAAAAAAGGTATTCAAAACCCCAGTTCTTTGTATGAGCAAAATAAAGGAACAAGAAGGTCACAGAAAAGGATATAGAAATGGCCTTTAAACACATGAAAATATGCTTACCTTTACTTATAATAAGAGAAAAGCAAATTAAAGCTACAGTTAGAATTACAACAATTGTACTACACTGATATAAGAGGTTAACAATAGGAAACACTGGGTGTGGAGTACATGAGAACTCATACAATTTGTATTATCTTTACAACTTTTCTATAAATATAAACCTATTCTAAAATAAGGCATTTATTTAAAAACAACTGCACCAGGATACTGTTTCTCACTTACCAGATTAGCAAAAGTTCAAAAGCTTGACAATATACTCTGTTGTCAAGGGTGTGGAGAAACAGTCCCTCTTTTGCATTGCTAGTGAGAACGCAAAAGGGTATAACCTGTATGAAGGGATATGTGGTATTGGCTAATAAAACTATGTATCTGTTTACTCATATATCCATCTACCTATTTATCTGTATGTTTACTTAACAGCAATGTCAGTTACAGCAATTCGCTCTAAACATATACCTTCAACGATAAAGGAGAAACAACAGACACAAAGTTATTCACTGTGGTCTTATTTCTAATGACAAAATACTTAACAATCTAAGCCATCCACAGGAACCACCCCGGTATATCACAAGAAGGAATACTAGTCAGCTGTAATAAAGAATAAGGAGGATTTTTATAAAATGATATGGAAAATTTGCCAGGTTAAAAAAAAGCAAAGTGAAAAAGAATATGTATAGTCACTACCTTCTGCATAAGAAAGGACAGAAAGTAAGCATTTGTATATATGTATGTATTTGCTAGTTTTGTAATAAACACCTGAAGGATAAACTGGAAACTAATGAAAACATTTACTATGGAGGGTAGGTAAGACCTGGGTTGAAAGGGTAGGCATGAAATAGGACTTCCTTGGACAACTTTTTATCTAAGTTTGGCTTTTGAACCATGTAAAGTTTTACATATTCAAATAGAAAAAGATGGAAAAAATAAAACCTAAACTTGCATGCAAACAGGAAAAGAAGTAGAAGGTATGCTATATTGATAAAAATAAACACAGAAGACAAAAAATGAATTCCAATAAGTTTTGAGTCTGGTACTCTGAATGTATATTCACAGTGGAGCATTAGTACAAAAAGAAGTACAAATTAATCTTGAACTTTACTTAGTAGATTGGTTGTTGGAAGTAGTATTGATGTAGTATTTCTGACACTATTTTCTGAATGTTATAGGACAGAGCAAATGAATCAATACATTGAACTCTCACAGTGGAATAAAGGAGATACGAATAAGGAATGAGGGTAGCTGAAGAAGAATTTTGTGATGTTGGATTTGAAATGTAGGTTATTACATATATAGTATATACATGTATATACACATAAATACATACATATATCTTAGAAGTAATGACACCAAAGTATCAATGATCCCACCTAGTAGCCAAATCTTTGTTCCTAAATTCCATTCCCCACTAAAGGGAGGCAGTACTCTTTGAAGAAATGACTTATTCTTGATCAGGACTAGGGAAAATACAATGTAAGCTTAAAAGATCTTATTTTCTTCAAGGGCATACTCAAAACTGACAGAGACATGTCAAAAGGACACAGGAACTAGATTAGAGGGGATCCTACTGGCTAACCTGGGGACAATCTGAGCATCACTAAAGAATAAGGATCTGTTTATATAGTTATATTTAATTTGTGGAACTTCCTTGAGCTATACACATATGATTTGTGCATCTTCTGTAAGCTGACTTTACTTAATACAAAGTTTGAAATAAAAATCTGTGATAAAAGCAGCAAAGAAAACACATATTTTATTTTAGCTGAAAGAAGTACCATACTGTATGAGTAAATTGTTCCAGCTAGGATGATAATAATCCAATCCTACTACGGGTATGGGGAGGAGGAGCTCTTTTGTTACCAAAGCATATCAGCTAATAAATATATAAGGCTAATACAATTAGAAGAACACCAACAGGCAAGATTCATCCATGAATAATAAAACCAATGGATGAAAAGTTCTTGGGAAACAGAATATTCACCCACTCTCAAAATATCACCTCACAGATTACTTACTAATTACAAAGCAAAAAACAAATCTCAATAAAACACATACCTTCCAAAATTTGAGGTATTTGGAGAATATCACCTTAATCAAGTGATCATATGGCATCACCAAGAATGATACAAAAAATTAGGTGCCTCTGATATGATGCAATGTGAAGTATACAATATCACCTAGGTAGTATTTTAGCCAAAAATGTTTAAACTAAATCTAATTATGAGGAAACAACTGGACAAATCCACATTGCGTGGCATTCCAAGACACTGGCTTGGAAACTTCAAAAATATTAACTCACGAAAGATAAATAAAAGCAGGAGACTATTCTAGATTAAAGAGTCCAAAGCAGTGCAACAACTAAAGAAATGTGTAATCTGAGTGGATTTATAGAAAAGAAAATAGAAATAAGGAAAAAGGGACACTACAAGGTACAAGGGACATTAATGGGGACATTTGACTATATTTGATAACATAGTGTTTAAATTTCTTGGGTGTGATAATAGTATTATGGTTACACATTGATCTTAGGAGACACAAGGTTAAATGTCAGGTGGAAATACAATGTCTACAGCTGAATTGCAATTAGTTTTCAAAAGTATATAAATGAGAAAAAGAAAGCAAATGAACAACAGTGTCAAAATATTAATGAATAACTAAATTCCTGTGAAAGGTATTTGGGTATCTGTTGTTCTCTCAATTTTTCTTAAGTTTTAATATTTTCAAAGTAAAAAATTGGGAGGAAAATAATTGGGATAGACTGTAAAAAAAAAAAATCAAGGACAATTAGCATTTTCTAAATGCTTGCTATGTGTCAGGCCCTATTCATAAGGGGATTTCAATAATAACTCTTTTAATCCTCATAATTCTATATGATTGATAGTAATACTTCTACAGATGAGGAAATTGAATACTATAGAGAGAAAATAACTTGCCCAAGCTAGTAATCAGAGTAGTTAGGATTTGAACCTAAGAAATTTAGATTCAGAGTTCATTATCATAGACACAATATTTTTCTGCCCTTCAAATAAATAATAAATCAGATTATTGAAACATACTTATTGTATAATATGAAATAATATGATTAATAGAACAAATATATTAATCACATCAGCCTAATGATTATACCTATCTGATATTTCCTACATGCCCAACACAGAATTCTGGAGGGTTCAATTGGTTCTGATTAGTTCTCTTTCCTATGCTGGAAAATAAGACCAGCAATAACTGGAGGCCAACGAACATCCTGGGGTGGGGTGGCGGGTTGATTTTTATTACCATAGTATCTTCAGTTATGGGTATTATTTTTAAAACAGAGAATATAGAGAAAGTTAAAGAATCAATATTTATAACTAGTAGGTTTAAAAAATCAAAGAAAAAGGAACAAAAGTACAGGTGCTTTGAGGTTTGGATTATGATAAAAATGCCATTATAAAGCAATCCATTTCCCCAGATTGTAGCAGCTAAAGACCCTAACACAGTAAAAATTACATCATTAGTCAGTTAATCAGCTTTCTCTCACAATGACTCAATGGGGTGCCTTCTTTAACTCAATACAGTAACCAGCTCACCAACAGTATCTAAAAAAGAGAAAAGTTACAAGAATAAAAAAATTGACACAAAAAGCTATGGAGAAGAGAGACTGAAACAGACAAAAGCGGTTGCACTATAAAAGAAAGTGAGAAATGGAAAGGGAAATGTCAGGAATCAAAGGTTAAAAGAGAAAAGATCAGGATTAAAAAAAAAAAAGATATTCAAGTCTCTTATAAAAGAAAAGGGACAAGTCGAGAGATAAAAATCATGACCAGAGTTGAAGCCTGAAAACACAAGGCAACAGACAAAAAGAAGTGGTATTAGCAGTGCCATTCACTCACTCATTTACTCATTCATTTAACATCTAGAATATAGAAGGTACTTTGTGGACCTTTGAGAGACACAAAAATGATAAGCAGGGACCCCAGTCCTCAAAGAGCCTAGCTGCTCAAGATATTCTCATTTTTGCATGTTCCTATTTTTTAAATGTGATTTTAATTATTGATGCCATACCTTAGTTAACTGTGGTTGTTAATTTTATATCTCAACTTGATTGGAACACAGGGTGCCCAGATTAAACATTATTTCTAGGTGTGTTTTTGAGGGTGTTTCTAGATAAGAGGGCATCATCCAATCCAGTGAGGGCCTGAATAGAACAAAAAGACAGAGGAAAGGGAAATGTATCCTCTCTGCCTGACTGATTAAGCTGGGACAGTCTTCTGCCATCAACTGTGACTTGCACCATCCGCCTTCTGGTTCTTAAAACTACACCACCAGCATTCCTGGATCTCCAGCTTACAGATGACAGATTGTACAACTTCTCAGCCTCCATAATCATATAAACCAATTCCTATATATAATAAATATATTTATTTATTCCTTTATAAATAAACACACACACACACAGGTAAACAGCTTTTGGCAGGAAAGAGCACTTTGCAGGAGGCCCCTTTTGTCTTGTCACTTTAGCAAAGCTATATTGCAGGGTTCCCCAACCCCATGGGCCGTGGTCCACGGCCTGTTAGGAAGCTGGCCGCACAGCAGGAGGTGAGCAGTGGGCGAGCAAACGAAGCTTCATCTGCCGCTCCCCATTACTGCCTGAACCATTCTACTCCCCCACCCCGGTCTGTGGAAAAACTGTCTTCCACAAAACCAGTCCCTGGTGCCAAAAAGGTTGGGGACCACTGCTATATTGTAACTAACCTTAAGCCAGGCACTATTCATCTCTGGCCCAAGCACACTTTCAAATCTTTTGATCACACAATACCTTGCCTAACCTGTTGGTCCTTTCCTTACATCAAAGAAATAGAAATGAAGAATAAGTAATTAACAGATAACTAAATCTCTTCCCTAGCTTCCCCTTCGGTAATCTTGTGAACAAACTGTGTGAACAAAATAGCATCTAAAGAAAGATCACAAGAAGTCGACAAGCCTGCACGTAGTGGAAAATGGCAATGAGTCTGATCCCCTATCTCAATGATTAACTGAGATTTTTTCTCCTTTTCTCTTTAAAAATGTTCATGGCTGAGCAGAGTCTTCAGAGTTGGTTTTGGGACACAAGTCCACCTTCTCCCCAGATTGCCAGCTTTCTGATTAAAAACAACTTTTTCCATTTCTACCAACACTTGCCTCTTGAGTATTGATTTTCAAGCAGCGAGCAGCTGGACCTGAGTTCGGTAACACACACACACACACACACACACACACACACACACACACACACACATAAATACCTCCTATTGGTTCTGTTTTTCAGAAGAACCTTAATACACTAATATTCTCATACTCAGCACGTACTTCCAAATATTACAGCAGTTACATCATCCATAAAAGAGGGTACTTCTTAATGGCAACTGCTGTACTGAAGGAGTTTATTATGAAAGGAGATGTGTTCACATTTCTGATATACTGATAGTATCATCATTAATTAAAGCAGCATCATAAAGTGGTGCTATGATGTATAGATACTTTCAACTCTGGAAACATATCATCCATTTTCTTTTCATTATCTTATTCCAGAAAGGTGAACATCGGCAAAGGACAAGGAAATCTAAAGGAAGCAGAAAGACAGATAAGGAGTTTAGGAATCAAGTTTTCACTTTCTTTGTAATTTTCCACAGGACTTCTATGAAAAAAAGCAATACTGACCAATGGAGTATTTTTCATATTGTGTCTGAGAACGAATTCTGGGTAAAGGAAGATACAACAAGGGAGAGGCTCTCAACCAGATATCCTTTCCCAGTATCTCACATGCAGAAAACACCTAAGTGAGGTTTACTTGAAAGAAAATCAGAAATTGACCTCCCAGCCTGCCTGTGTATGGTTTCTGCTCTTACTAAGGTCAGCTTAATCCCTGAAGAGAGCTGAAAATTCAAGTTTAAATGGGTGTTTCATACATCCAATTTAGAGGACCCACCTCTACCCCCCAGGTCAACAAAAGAGGGTGAAGAGCATGGAAGTCAACACCCATTATTTAGACTGATCAACATCTGACTCCCTTACAGCACTGCGCCTCCCCAATTCATTGTTTTCTCCTGGGATCTCAACTGAGGTGTCTCATCTCCCTCACCAGAGGTAGGAATGTGACTCAAGCTAACCAATCTGAGTCATCTGGGGGGATTTATATGAATCAGCTGTAAGAGAATGGCTCTTCTGAGAACGTGGGTAGTATTAAAAAAAAAAAGAAGAAGAAAACAGGCCCAGAATGGAGTCACTTGCGCTAAGCCCCATGTCAACAAATCAAGAGTTAATACCTAATCTAATTGTAGTTTCAGCCTCTCCTGGAAGTGTAATCTTAACGACTCAGTCTGAAATTTCCTGGCCAGCACTGGTGAGATAATCCATCTGATGGAACTCTGCCATCCCCCAACAAGGTAACTTTGCCTGAAACAATCCTTTCTTTTATTTATGACTTTCTTATCCCACCTGCTTTCTGCCCTTTCCTTGTCTGAGGCTCTTTGGAGCCCTTTTCTATCTACTAGACGGGATGCTGCCTGATTCATGAATCGCTGAATAAAGCCAATGAGATCTTCAAATTCACTCAGTTGAATTTTGTTTTTTAATAGTAGTTAAATTCACACCACCACAAGGACTTAGACTGAAGGAAAATTAAGAGCATGTAGAGAAGAAATGGGCTATGAGATGGGGAGGAGCAGAGGGAAATTAACCATGAAGCTATTGCAACTTAAGTTTCCAGGTCCTTTTAGAGCAATATGGTCATTTATGATCTTTTTTTTTTTTTTTTTTTTTTGCGGTACGCGGGCCTCTCCCGTTGCGGAGCACAGGCTCCCGACGCGCAGGCCCAGCGGCCATGGCTCACGGGCCCAGCCACTCCGCGGCATGTGGGATCCTCCCAGACCGCGGCACAAACCCATGTCCCCTGCATCGGCAGGTGGACTCGCAACCACCGCGCCACCAGGGAAGCCCCATTTATGATCTTTTAATAAAGAAGCTTCTTCAAACTGTGTAAACTTCAGGCTACACAAAACCTAGATTCACCCCTGGAAGAAACAGTTTTGAATATACAATGAAGCACCTATAGCCATCCATGACAAAAGTCAGGTTCATCCCACTGGAAACTGAAATTATGTGAGCCTAAATTCCCATTTTCATTTCTCTCGGGATATCCTGAATTCAGTTTTACCCACTTACAACTGAAGGGTAGGAGAATATGTCACCCCAAAATATGACTCTTCAGCATAAGGATTATTTTGAGCCAATTATTGTAAGAAACAGCAGACAAAGGAGAAGCTCTGAAAATAGAGTAGAACTTGCCCTTTTGTAAGAGATATTTACATTTATAAAGGAAATCTCCATTAGTAAGTGTCTCCCTCTCTGTACCAAGAAGAGAAGGATGACTAAATCACAAGAGAATCTTTTCAATGGAGAAGGCATTAAATCTACAGAACAAATCTTACCCTGGTTTACCCCGCTTTTCCTAGTAAACTCCATAACTACCTACCCCAACCCTCCTTATCTTTCTTATGTCTTTAGCTGAAGATGGTATTTAAGGTAGTAGATGCACCATCTCAGGGAGTTACTCAGTTTTTCTGGGTATCTCCCATGTATACAGGAAGTATACAGGTTAATAAATTTCTGTTGGTTTTTCTCCTGTTAATCTTTTATTACTGGGAGGTTTGGGGTGGTCTCAGCTAAGAATTCAGAAGGGCAGAGGGGAAATTATTTTTCCTCCTCTACATAACCAAAAGAATTTGGAGAATTTATGAAAACAATAAACTTAACTTCCTCTCAGGAAAATAGTATGAATCAATACTACTTTCAACTTTCAAAATATATATATTATAAGCTATTACTTTGCTTTTGTCCAAATTTCAGAATGTTGCTAACAGAAAGTTCCCACATCAGATTTAAGCAATTTTAATAAAACAAACCATAGGACAACCTTTACAGATTTTTCAAAGATATTTTTCCTTTAATTAATTAGCAATAAATGAAAAAAAGAAAGATTATGCTGACATTACAAAAAGTCTCATTTGATAATAACCTTTTGGGACTTCCCTGGTGGAGCTGTGATTAAGAGTCCTCCTGCCAATGCAGGGGACACGGGTTCATGCCCTGGTCCGGGAAGATCCCACATGCTGCAGAGCTACTAAGCCCGTGCACCACAACTACTGAGCCTGCGCTCTACAGCCCACGCGACACAACTACTGAAGCCCACGCGACACAACTACTGAAGCCCACGCACCTACAGTCCGTGCTCCGCAACAAGAGAAGCCACTGCAATGAGAAGCCCATGCACCTCGACAAAGAGTAGCCCCTGCTCACCTCAACTAGAGAAAGCCCGTGCGCAGCAACGAAGACCCAACACAGCCAAAAATAAATAAATTAGTTAAAATAATGATAATAATAAGTGTAACCTTTTTATGTTGTGTGTTTACCAAATGTATTTTTATTTCTTCATTGCACAGAGTACTTATTTTCTACTGAGCGTTCCATTTAAATTCTCCTCTCTTGGCCAATCCACATGATTGCTAAGGAATCCATTCGTAATACTATATGTGTCAAACCCCTACCAGCAGTGCTTTGTCACCCACAGTCTCCTCGAAACAAATTACATTAGATATCTAAGACTCTTGGAAACCTGCAAGAAAAGCATATTCAGCAATGTTTCACTTAAGCAAGCCTCTGCCTTCTTGGAATTTTTCTTTGAAGAACATAATTTACAAAGTGGTAAAATTTAATGGAGGATATTCCACACTTTTCTGAATAGCAACATGCAAACTAGTAAAGGTCCAGAGAGTTCTTCCACGTAGTTCCAAGGAAATAAAATGTGCTTATTAAATATTTCTCAAAAGGTACTTACAATACTACATTTGTTGGAAAAATTATTTATCTTAAAAGAAACATGAAATATTTCATGTCCAAAAGATCAGGAAATCAATCGAAATGGACCATTTGTCTTGTAAATGATTCATTCAGAATGACAAAGAAAATCACTGTTGTACCAGGAAGTGACCAGCTCATTTTGAAGAAAAGCAGGCAGTCAGAGAAACATGGATTTTGTGATTTTGAAGAAAATCACTGTTACTTCCGAGCAATGATTCAAGTCCCAATCAAGTCCTGTCACCACCCCCGTACATCTTGCCTCTTCACCTAAAGAAGACAATAAAATTTGTACTGACCCCTCCAAAAAGTGTGCAGCCAAATGATCTCACTTCAAAGAACTCTGTATACACACACACACACACACACTCTCTCTCACACACACCCCTCCATCACCACCATCATGTTGCAGAACAGCCACCTCAGCAGTAAAGAGATTTGAGAGTTAAGTAAACCTTCTAGCCAGAGATCCTGGTGTCCTGGTGTCTTCATCTAATCCCAAGTCACTATGGAGTAGGTCCCTGCAGGGCACTGGCTTTGGTGCCACAGAGCACTGCCATTTCCAGCACTGCCAGTTCCTTTAACCTTCAAGAGAGCAGAGAAGAGGCATTCAAACCGACGAGTAAAGAGATGTCCTGGCCGTCTAATTTCAAAGTAGGTCATATCAGAGTCTTTTATGGTTTTTAGAAGTATTTTATGCTACTCTGATGGAAACCTAAAACAGTAGTAGCCTCTGTCTGATAAATGCCATAGAGGGGGAAACAGTAAGTCTAAAGCAAAGGGAGGGGGGTGAAATTATTTTGCTGCAATAGGCAACACAGTGAAAACAAGAGACTACTGAAGTTTAAACAAATCATCTATATTTATTCTGGTAAAGACTTTCCTCATATCAGCACTTTAAATACCACTGTAAAATGCTGACAATAATTATGTGAATGTTGCTACAAAAAATTAAATTTCCCAACTAATGGGTTTCAAAGGTGTTTCCGCTCCTGCCTTACACACATATACACAGACAGACAGACAGACAGACAGACACACACACACACGTGCACATGCGCAAGAACATTTCGGGTATCTCTGTTAGGATTTCCCAAAGTCAACTATACTGTATGGAACGAAAATATCTATACTCCTCCTACTACCACCACTACTACCAAGAAACAAGTCCAAAAAGAAAGAATGTGAGCCATAATACACTAACCTGAGGCCTGTGTTAGGCTTGTAGTTGGAAGCAGTGTGGCAGAGTAGTTATCAACCTGAACTTTGGAGTCACATCATACAGAACTGAATCCTATCTTAGTCACTGGGTGACTAGGGCTAGTAACTAAACCTCCCTGAACCCCAGTTTCCTCATCTGCAAAATGGTGACAGTCATGTATGTTATAGGAATTAAATGATGAAATGTATATAAAGCACTTAGTACAGATTCTGGCTCACAACAAAGCACTTGTGAAGTGTAGAGTAATTGCTGTCATTATTACCATTATCAACAATAGTCACAGAGCATGCTTCTTGGTTAAACAGACACGAAGCTTAGGGGAATAAAGTCACTCTCAGGAAAGTTAGACTTTAAGAAAATAGAACTTGCCTAGTACTTTGGTTAAAATGCACATTTGTCTGACTTTATATTTTTGGCATTGGCATGTCTAATGGGCAGCTGATACAGCCTGTGCAGGATCTGCAATCTCAACAGAAAGGCAAGTATAACCTTCCTGGTTGTAATAAGCAACTTGTTAATCTTTGGATGAATGGACTTCCCTGCTTTGACCTTTTCTACTCAAAATGTGGCCCACAGACCAGAACATCAGCATCACCAGGGAACTTCTTAGAAATGCAGAATCTCAGGCCCCACCCCTAATCTACAGAATCAGAATTTTAACAAGAACCCTAGGTGATTTGTATGCACATTAAAGCTCAAAAAGCACTATTGTAGACCACAAAATTTAATATACAACTTAACCCATTTTGGATGTGTTTCTGTAATCTCTGCTATACAATAAACCACTCCAAAACTAGTGACTTAAAACAATAAGAATAACAACCATTTATTTGTCCTACATCTTCTGTTTGGGCAGCCCTTAGTGGGACAACTCATCTCTCTGCTCCACATAATGTTGACCGGGGCAGTCCAGCTGGGACTGCAAGATCCAGGTTGGCTTCCCTTCCCTCCATGCCCCTCAGCTGATATGACTGGGACAGCTGGGGGATGGCTGGGCCTCTCTCCATATCTTCGTAATCCTCCACGAACTCAATCCCGATGACCTCTCTCTTGCTGCATAACCAGACTTCTTAAAGAGATGGCACAGGGCTCTAAAGAGTGTTTATCTCCAGCCAACCTAAAGTCTAGCTGGACTCAGAACTGACAGTGTTATTTCTGCCATTTTCTATTGGCCAAAAAAAGTCAAAATGTCAACCAAAACTCACGGGGAGGGAAAGAGGACTTTATCTCCTTACGGGAGAAGAGACATGCACAGACAGAAATGGAAGAATTTGTTGCAACCATCTTCTCAGACCACTTACGTACGACAGGGTGTCCGTTCCTTTATCATTTCCTTTCTCTCCCGGTTCTTGTGATTGGTAAAAACATCCACTTCATTTCGATTACACAATTATATACACGCCCCCGTTGGGTGCATAAGGAATTTTAAGGCCTGATATCTCCCCTCAAGGATCTTGTTATAATAAAATTGGTGAAATAAGGCATGTATATCTTAAAATTTTAATAACAATAAAATGCTGTAATAATAAAATATTTAAGTAGCAGTACCAGATAATAATAGAAGTGATGGCCTAAGGCTGTGAACCATTCATTTAATTAATTGTGTACACAGTAGCCACTTTGAGTGCTCAGGGAAGAGCATGGAAGTGGAGAAAAAGGGACCATGGAAGAGGAGGGATGTATAGCCTGAGCTGAGGAAGATTTGCAAAGGAAGAGTTAGATAGATTTCCAAAAAAAAAGACCCAATGAAACATACTTGAAGGATAACAGAACCAAGGAGCCAAGGGAATGGGGTCATGGGGACGCAAAGCCATGAATGAGTGTCTCTGCATGTTGTTTCTTGAGTGATGATTATAAATTCAATGTTCCTGAAAGAATTTCTTGCCTCATAACGTCCACCTTTATGCTTCCCCCTTAGATATGTTCATATGCCATTTATGGAATTCCCAACAGCAATGTAACCTTGTATTAATAATGAAGGGTTTTTACTAACCTTATAAATTTTACTATACCTTGTTGGGGGGTGAGGAGGGAGGACAAACAAACAGAAATGTGGGCATGTCAAATGGCAACTTGTAAACTTCACTATTCATTGTATAGGAATTAGCACTTCTGGTATTGTTAAGCAGCAACTTGTAAAGTTCACTCTCCCTTAGAAAATAAAAATGGAATGAAAGGTACTGCTTAGAAGAAGCATAAATTTCAATCTCCATTGCAGGAAAATAAGCTCTGATTACGCTACATAGTTCATACACCTCAATGTGCCAAACACTTGTTTTATTATACATTCATGTATAATCAGCTGGTTTTCCAGCAACAGAGAATGAAACTTACAAGTTGTTGTTTAACTTTCTTTTAAATGTATTTTTCTTCCTTCTCCTTTTTCCTCCTCCATACCCCCAAAACATAATATGAACAACGGGGTTTCTGAATGTTACCACTCATTAATTCCTTTTATAACAATGATTAAGACAATTTTAAACACTGTTCTTGGGCTTTATGCGATCACATGTAATAGAGAATTACATAGTTTCGGGTCATACATTTCAAACAATAGCTTTTTAACTTGGGGGTAGAGAGAGCTTTTTAAAAGTTAATAATAAGCATCATTAATAGCCTTTAATTTCTATCTGTTGTTGAAAAGGACCAGGCCTCTGACTCCAGAAGCTCCTCAGCATTTTCACAAATGCACCCATCAGAAATTCAGAACCAGTGCATTTGAATGATTTTACCATTTATTAAAACAAGTTTCTTTTTCTTTTTTCTTTTCTTTTTTTTTTCTGACTTTATCTTACAGTTCTAGAGGCCAAGTACAAAAATCAGGGTGTGGGTGGGCAGGGCTGGTTCCTGGTTCTCCAGGGAGAATATGTTCCTTGGCTCGTGGCTCCTGCCGGGACCTTCCAATCTCAGATTCTGCATCTGCCTCCCTCTTATGGGGACCCTGTGTGACACCCGGCCCACCAAGATACTCCAGGACCACCTCAGGATCCCACGTGGACACCTGGGAGGGTTATTCTGCCAACCACACTACCTCTCCCCCACCTCACTTCCCTGCACCCTGTATACGAGGGGGGCCTCCACCACACTAATCAGAGGCCCTCAAGCCCAGCAGCTAGAGCCCTGACCCTCATGGGGACTTAGGACAGGGAAAGCAAAGTGTGTCGTGTTCCTAAAGAGAGTAAGACACAGGCCTGGCGGCCCGTCTGTGTTGGCACCTGTCCGCCGGGCTCACAGCGCCTCCTCAGCACGGGCAAGGTGGGCCAGCCGTGCCAAGACATCCGCCAGGTTGGCGGCCTTGCCCAGATTGACGCAGGTGTCCGTGCAGATGCGGTGGAGGCTGAGCCAGTCAGACAGCAGCTCAGAGAGGAGGTGCACATGCTTCTCCATCTCCCAGGGGCTCGTGGCCGTGCGGTAGCTGCCCACCATCCTGGTGCAGGCCATCTCCATGCTGAGCGCTGGCTTGTGCTCTGACCTGAAGACTCTGCACAGCACGCGGGCCACCTCAGGCAGCCGCTCGAGCCCCTGCAGCCGCTGCTCCTGTTCCAGGCGCCGGGTCATCTGCGCCAGCTGCTTCTGCGCCTCCTGGGCCGGATCCGCTCCAGCAGGACCTGGGACATCCCCTTCAGGGCGGCAGGCGGCATGGCGGCAGGGCGGCTGGCAGTGCCGGGCTGGGGGACCAGGGGCTGCTAGGCTCGGCCGTGAGCTGGGCCAGGTCACTCAGAGCCTTCTCCATCCTGGATGACACCAGGCTGCGGGCACCGGCCAACACCTCCTGGGCGGTGGCCAGCTTCTCCACGGTGGGCGGCTGGGGCAGCTTGGCCGGCTCGATGTCAGGCACTTCGTCCACATTGAAGCGGGGGTGCCAGCGTGCCAGCTGGTCCTCAGGAACCTCCATGGGCGGCGGGGGGTGGGGGGGTTTCAGGGAGGCCAGGAAGGCCCTGTGATACTACCGGACACGGGCTACCAGATTCTGGCTGAAGATCTGGCACCACCGCAGCAGGCGCGATGCCGTGAGCTGGGGAGCCACACTGCCAGCCTGCTGGTCCAGCAGCGGCTCGATGGTGAGCTGGTAATCAGACCTCCTGCCATCGTCCTTGAATGTGGTGGCGTAGCGCTCCTGGTGGAAGCAGTAGGAGCCAGGGTACACGGTTTTGATCCGGCCCACACTGCGCTCCTCAAAGCGCTTGTGCATCATGTCCTGGACTCCCTGCTTGACCCTGGCAAAGGTCACAGTCACAGAGCGGTTGTAAAGCATGCCCACGATGGTGTCCATGCAGCAGAACATCTCGGCCAGCACCTGGTACTTGTAGGGCAGCACAAGGCCCAGGGGCCCCTGCTGGGCCAGGGCGAGGAAGCGCTGATAGGCAGGCATCTGCTCACCACGTAGCCCCGCTGGGTGCCCCTTGTCCTCCGGTGCTCTGGGTTCCCCAGCATTCTTCTGTGCACTTGCCTTCAGCTCCTGGACCCGTGCCCCCAGCTCCTGCGCCCACTGCAGGCAAGACTTGAGCTCAGAAAGGGTGACCTTTGTAGGGACCTTGTGTCCTCCTGGGCTGCCAGTCAGGGTCGCTGACCAGCTGAGAGGGTGGCCTTTGTCTTCTTGCTTTGGGGAGAAGAGTGCTCTGGGGAGCCAGGGACAGCTGGGGAACTAGGGCCAGAGACTGCGTTGGCCAGCAGCCGCAGCCTCCTGCGCGGGGGCAGAGCAGGCTCATCGCGCTGGGGCTCGGTGGGTTGGGCCCAGCTGGGGCCGGGGCGCAGGGCTCAGGGTGCACCAGACCGGCTTGGTGCGTCTAAGGGGTGGTATGTAAATCTTCGCGAAGACCCTGACGGGCAAGACCTGAAGGTGGAGCCCAGTGACACCATCAAGAATGTGAAGGCCAAGATCCAGGATAAAGAAGGCATCCCCCCTGACCAGCAGAGGCTCATGTTTGCAGGCAAACAGCTGGAAGACGGCCGCACTATTTCTGATTACAACATCCAGAAAGAGTCTACCTTGCACCTGGTCCTCCGTCTAAGGGGTGGCTGTTAATTATTCAGTCTCGCATTCATAATGCCCAATGATGGCATCACTCTGCACATGGCACTGCGCCATGGCGGGAGCAGCGAGACCCCAGCAGTGGGACCACAAGCAGAAGTGGAGACGCGTTTCCCGCTGATTTTCTCGCTGCACCCTGGTCCCGCCCCCGCTGCGGGCGGAAACTATTGGCACAAACAAATTTCTAAATAGTTCTCCTGGACAGGAAGGACCCGAACCTTGGAAGAAAGTGGTAGAGCTATATTCTGTGGAGTCATGGCAAGCAATAAAGGAATAAGGGGAGTTGCCACCTCATTACTAAAAGTGTCAGTGCAATGATATCCTAATAAAAGGTGTTCTAACAGAAATTATAAGAAAACTCTCAAAAGAGAAGTCAGGTGCAATACAGCAGAGAATCAAGCAAAGACATCTTTATCTAAGAGGGGAGTAAAAACATACAAATATACCACCCCTATAATTTTCTTAACTTATAATTTTTGAATAGATGATACATCCAAGAAGTAATTAATTGAAATAATACCAAAGTAGCAATGTACATTGAAAAATGTCTTCTGACCCATGCTTTAAAAAATCTCTTATGCAGTCTTCAACATATGCATATATAAATATATATACATATACTTTACATTTCTATGACCACAAATAATAGCATATTCTAACCCTTCTTTCACTTAGAGATGGTTCTATATAGATACAGGCTTTATAAAGGCTTAACTATATTACAGTGCATAAATATTCCATAATTTATTCACCTAATCTATTTCTTGTACAGTGAGACTATTTTAAATCATTCGTTATTAAACAAAATGCCATGATGAATATTTTAATACAGAGATTTTTGTGCATCTAGTGACTATATTTCTAAAATAAATTACTAGAAATGAAACTGCTAGGTCAAAGGGTTGTGTGAATTTTATTTTGATAGTTACGGCCAAATAACTTTCCAAAGACAATATACCAATTTATACTTCCATTCATGATACCAATATATCTTGCATTGAAGGGATTCCAAAATATCCAAAAGTTCACATCATTTTTCTGCCAATTGCTCCATTCCCTCTGAAATGGGGGTTGGGGGTAAATATCATCTACTTTTGCTTATAAGTATAGGCAGGTTATAATTATTATTACCCAAGATTCAAGGCTATATCATTACCTACCGCACCGCTCTCTCCTCACTGTGCTATAATTCTAACTGGTCATATAGATCTTTAATTTGCAGATCTCCTCAGAATACAGATTATCTGCATTCTGCAGACATCTGCAAAAAGCCATCCACAAGTGCATACTTCATGGCTGAATATTTTTACATAACATCAGCTGGAGCCCATCATTCCAGTATTCTCGCCACGCGTCATAACCTGCTCTATTGTATCAATAAGCAGCTTCAATTAGTCATTTTCTCCCCATGGTGACGACAGCTATAATAGCGTGCAGTGGTCTGATGAAGTTTGTAATACAAAGTACAGATGGGGATATTAGAAGGAAGAGGATACAAAATTAGAATAGCATAAAAAAATTCCACCTCCCAAATAGTTATTTGGGAAATGACATAGTATTCAAGAACGAATACAAAAATGCAATTACTTTTGAAAAAGATGGATAAATAAATTCACCACAGGAACACATTCTTGCCCCAGATAGAACTCTGGTTTTTATTGACTAATTAGTCATTAAGTGTTATCCCAAAAGCAAGTATAAATAAAAGAATGTTTGGTAAATTGAAAAAATACTTGCCTTAAATAGAATTATAAGATGAAAATAAATACCAACGGAGAATGCTGCTTTGAAAGCGTTGTACAGTAGTAAATAAATTAGAAGGCATAAACACAGTTGGCTCTCCTCTCGGAATTTTTCCTAATCCTTCCAGTTCTCACCTTGTCCACTACTATCACTGGGCTCCAAACCACCCCTACCATATCTGGCATAGAGCCATGTCTTCCTAACTGACCACCTTTTCAGCCTCTTCTATTCAGAGCAGCTGAAACTATTACTTTTTAAAAATATAAATCAGATCATGTTATGTCTTTCCTTTCAGTCCTCCTGTAGTTTCTCTCACAATAAAAATCTAAAAGCTTCACCATGGCTGAAAAGGTCCTATGCAATCCAGTCCTGCCACCTCTTCAATGACATGTCTCACTGCTCCAACAAGCACAGTCCCCACACTGGCCTCCAACAAGCACAGTCCCAACTCAGGTCCTCAGGCCTTACTATTGCTTCTAGCTAGGATGCTTGTCCCTCAAATATTCATATGTACCCCCTCCTCTTAACTTTAATCACATTTGTCCTCAAATGTCACCTCATCAGAGAGGTATTCTTTGACTACCCAATCCAAAAAGCAACCCAAAGCTCTCACAATGCATGCTGATTTACATTCCTTACACCACTTACTCCACTTTACATTACATTATAATATGCATATGTGTATCAATTTATTATCTATATCTCCTAGATTCTAAATATAATTTCTATGAAGGCAAGAAGAAGCAAAAATACAAATTGTGCATCCCAACCAGACACAAAATCATGCTGTGATTGTGAATTATATCCATAGTTGTTAAAACATCATTTAACTTACTTTGGGTCAAATTCATTCAACACAGCAAACATTTAATGAACTTCTAGTTACATATGGGGCTATTATATATTCTGTTTATAATATGCATTATATTACATAATATGTATTATATATTATGTATATGTAAATATATATAATATATAATTTAATAATATATAAATATAATATTATATATAAATAATATATATTATATGATGTAATACATATTATAAACAGAATATATATTATATAATGAACATTTAATTAATATGGGATTCCAGAAGCACAGGTCCCAGTGTCTATTCCTGCAGACAGAACTTTACAGTGTTTAGGAGACAAGACACAAAATATGAGCTATTGAAATACCAGGTCAAAACATTAACAATCAGAAGCCAACATAAGTAGGGCAGATAATAAATGTCAGGAAATTCGGACGAGAGACTTGTGTAGGCTAAGAGGGTGAAGGAAAGTTTCAAAAAGAAAGATGGAGAGGATCAGGAAAAGGAAACTAGAAGGAGGAAAGCATTCCGGTTAAGCTCACAGCATAGGGAAAAACAGATTATACCAGTGATCCTCAGACTTCAGGGCATGGAACCCTGGTGCTAGATGGTCACTGACAGGACAAAACAAAGACTAATAAAGTTATGTCCCTTTCAATTCTCTTTCAATCTTTCTAATTCATCCAATGAGAAATATTTATTAGTGCTAACATGTCAAAACACCTTCCTAACACTTGGCTACCATGAATAGCATCATTTTATTTTTGTTATATTCCCCTTTAAAGTTTCATTCCCTTATTTATTGTAATGGATTTTATTTTCCATTTATGGAACACTATGTGAGTTTCTTTATATATAAACTCATTTAAGTAAGTAAAATGAGTTATTTTAAAGCCAGACATTAAACCAATCCTGGACCAGGTGGCTGGGACACTACCTGCCCAGACACAGCAGAGCCCAGCTTTAAAGTAAGCAAAGGGTGCTCAGTGGAGAAAAGCAGAAAGGGAAACTCTTGTCAAAACGCAAGAGGCCTCATGGCAGGCTAAAGATTTTAGAAAATATTATGTAGGCCTGTTTTCCAACTGGTTACAAATTCCTTGGAAACATGCCCTTCGCACAAGAGTGTGGCATGCCTCTTATTTTTAAGACTGCATGAACTATGACAATCGTCAATTCCATTATAAAAAGTTAAAGACAAAGTAGAAAAAAGCTAACATTACTCCATACTGTATGAGAAATATAAAAGCACAACCATAACTACAGTTTTAATTTAAAAAATTTTTGTCTGTATCAATAAGGATCTGGGCAGAAACAGAGTATACACAAAACACCCAACTGGGGTAAGCTGCAGAACTTTTTACAAAGGTGTGGTAATGGTGTGGGGAAACCAAGGGTTAAGGCAGTATGTGGAGTTGAGGGAGGAGCCCATTTATAAAGCCAACAGAGAAGAACCTCCCAGGCACAGAACTGAGTAGAAAGTGGGTATGAAGGGATAAACGGAAGATACCCAGCACAAAAATAAGGCTATTTCCAAATACCTGCTGGGTAATTATTTACTACTGTCTAATCACTAGCTTTAGGTTGGGCTTTGGGCTACAGAGATTGAGTGTAGACAGCCTGGACTTAAACTTCAGCTTGCCACTCATCAGCTATGTGAGTTTCTTATGACACTGAACTTAGTTTTTCTGATGAAATGGGGGACAATAGCAGTATTCACCATAGGGCTGGTGTGAGAGAAAATGAGTAAATGTATATGAAGCACTTAGCATACTTTGCCTGCAATAAATGTGTTGTGCACGTCAGGGGGTGGGAGAGGGTCATGTTAGCCACCAAAATGTTTGAGGGAAACCTACAGGAGGAAAACTTAAAATTGTGGAAATTCTCAATTTAAATTCCATTAACTTAATACTTCATATGACTTGGCCAAAAAACCCCACAAAATTCTATTCTATTGATAAAATATCTGCAAGGCATACAAAGCAGGAAAATTATCTAAACTAGCAGAGGCAGGTAGGGGTGATGGTGGTGGCAGCAGCAGGGAGTGGACAGTAAAGACTTCCTGGAGAAGGCAACATTTAAAACGAGACCAATCTGAAGCCAAAGAGGAGTCAGCTGAAGAAAGAGGTGGGTGAAGAGGGAGCAGGGGGCACCCAAAGTGCCAAGGCCCTGGAGAAGAGGAAACATTACAGGTTTAATGAACCAAATGATCTAGACGTGAAAGAGTAAAGGGAGCTTGGGGAAGACTCTAGCTGGAGAGGTAGAACTCTCAGCCATGCTTAAAGAGTTTGAATCATATTTTTTGTGAGGGCAGTGAGAAACCTTTGAAGGGCTTTAAACTGGGAAAAGACATAATCCCATGATCAGACTGTCATAGTTAGAAAACCACTGCTAAAGGGAATGGAGAGCCATTGAAGAGTTTTGAGTCAAGGACTGGACAAGAAAAATGGTGTTTCAAACTTACTTTTTATCATTTTAGTGAATGCCTAAAACTAAAATTGTTGTAAAATGTTATAAAAATGGTTTATAAATGTCACACATAACTTTTCCTTGGCTTAACTATACATGTGTGTTCATTCAATAACTCATGTACATTCATTAAGACATTTATTGAGCACCTAATATATATACCAGGAATTGTGCTTAAATAGGGACAGGAGAAGAAAACTCACAAATAAGCAGTATAAAAGTGCTTAAGATTTGAGAGGCAAAGGACATTTCTGAGTGGTGGGTAAAATTCCTAAGGTGGGAGCAAGCAGAGTGCATGTGATAAAACATATTCCAGAATGGTTAGAATATACAGTGCATGGGCAGTGTTGAAACACTCATTCAATAAGAATTTAGTGAGTACCTACTATGTGCTAGCATTGTACAGCCACTGGTGACACAGTGATGGACAAGAAAATGCTTAAAATATGACAAGAATAACTTTTATCATTGCAGACAACACTAGGTTGATTATCAAGAGTACGTGAGGAAGAAAAACAGAAAAGAGCAGTGCCTTAATTTAAAGACGCTTGGAGTGGCAATAAAACATTTTTAATTAAAACTTCTCTACTGAGAATAGACAATCTTTGAAAGCCTTTGTAAATGAATTACATACAAATATACTAGTGATATTAGAGCTTTTAAAATGACATTATAACTTCTGAAATGTCAAATAACTTTGAATGTCAAATGTTACCCCCTCCATCAAAAAAATTACAATCATGGGGCTTCCCTGAAGGCGCAGTGGTTGAGAGTCCGCCTGCCGACGCAGGGGACACGGGTTTGTGCCCCAGTCCGGGAGGATCCCGCATGCCGCGGAGCAGCTGGGCCCGTGAGCCACGGCCGCTGGGCCTGCGCGTCTGGAGCCTGTGCTCCGCAACGGGAGAGGCCACGGCAGTGAGACGCCCGCGTACCGCAAAAAAAAAAAAAAAAAAAAAAAAATTACAATCATGAATTGTCCAGCTGATCCCAAATCAAAGCAACGTACTTAAAAGGGGAATGCCCATTCTTTACACTGATCAGAAGAAATGCCTCAAATGTGGTTAAATCTTTGCTTTGACGTCACAGAATCTTGATGCTGATACAGACCCAGAAAGTCAGCTAAGGTCCATTTGGGGCAGCTTGAGAAGGGGAGAAAATGTGTTCCCTGCCTAACACGAACTTTTCCAACTCAGCCCCTGATCGTGCCAAGACAACACAGTGTAATAATGGTAATTTAATAATGCCGTCCGCTGGGCTCTGCCCAGATTAGAAAGCTCGGGGAAATAAATGAGGCTTGCAAGCCAAACAGAGGGAAACTTCTCCAGGCAGTGCCTGCAGCAGGGAGATAGCTGGTAATGAAATACCCCAGTCTCCATTCTTTAATACGAGAGGTAAACATTAAAAGGGAGTCAGGAAAGGTAAAGCTCTCAAAATGGAAATAAATAAATAAGCTCACCTGCCATGATGAGATGTCTGAAAATGACTTGGAAGGACTGCCCAGAGATTTTCCCCGGGGGATGTGGTAAAGTATCGACAGACATCAAGGGAGGTAATTATGTGCTTGGGCACATTTGCTGGATAAACTGGTCTCCTTACCTTCAACTTCCCGTGTGGGCACCAGATACAGAAACCGTGTTTAAACTACACAGCGTTCTCTCTGGCTTTTACCATAAAAAGGAAATAAAAGTGTATCCTGGGGGATTCCCCTGGTGGCACAGTGGTTAAGAATCCGCCTGCCAATTCAGGGGACACAGGTTCGAGCCCTGGTCTGGGAAGATCCCACATGCCACAGAGCAAATGAGCCCATGCGCCACAACTACTGAAGCCCGCGTGCCTAGAGCCCATGCTCCACAACAAGAGAAGCCACTGCAATGAGAAGCCCATGCACCACAACGAAGAGTAGCCCCCGCTCGCCGCAACTAGAGAAAGCCCGCGCGCAGCAACGAAGATCCAACGCAGCCAAAAATAAACAAACAAACAAACAAATAAATTTATTTAAAAAAATGTGTCATGGGTTCTTGGCAAATCAGTCCAGTGTTAGATAGGGACCCATTATCTTTGACCTTCATGTTTTTGCCTCTTCTGACTCATAGAAAATCCTCAAAAACTCTTTAAGGGAAAGATATGTGATGTCTGAGAAATTCTCACTTTCAGAAAAAAGACACCATTTTTGCAGCATAAAAATCATAGTTGAATTAAGTGATTTCTTTATTTTTTATTTCAACTGGTCTGTTATCTGCTCAAATTTTTAAAATTTACCTAAAATAACAGAAGCTTTGTTTACTGACCGTGTTATTAACATGTGAGGATAATAGCCAATCCTCTCCTTTCTCTGTTTTTCCTCTCAATCACCAAGACAACTCTAACATTCCTCCATCTTAGCTTCTTTATAGAAAAATTCTCACAGGTAACTGCCATCCTCTATCACTTCTGAAACTGGTAATGAAATGTCAGAGGAGGAACAGTTAATTAAAATTGTGGAATCCACTTTGCATCCTCTCACAGTCAATAAAAGTACTACAATTAAGGATACATTTCAACACATGATGTAACTAATATGTCACATTTTTTAATAACAGTTGGCTATTAAAAATCAAAAGTCATGAATGTGGGGGCTTCCCTGGTGACGCACTGGTTGAGAGTCCGCCTGCGATGCAGAGGACGCGGGTTCGTGACCCAGTCCGGGAAGATCCCACATGCCGCGGAGCGGCTGGACCCGTGAGCCATGGTCGCTGAGCCTGCGCTTCCGGAGCCTGTGCTCCGCAACTGGAGAGGCCACAACAGCGAGAGGCCCACGTACCGCAAAAAAAAAAAAAAAAAAAATCATGAACGTGAAGAGAATATTCAGTAAACATCTTGCTACACTGGCCATAAAACTCCTTTCATTCAACTAGTGCAATAGATTTGATATTGAGATCAATTAAAAAGGTGTTTTCTAGTAATAAACCAAGGAACATGTCTATAATCTGCAAGGAATTTATGGGAATAAAAACTGTACCTGGGGCTTCCCTGGTGGCCCAGTGGTCGAGAGTCTGCCTGCCGATGCAGGGGATACGGGTTTGTGCCCCGGTCCGGGAAGATCCCGCATGCCGCGGAGCGGCTGGGCCCGTGAGCCATGGCCGCTGAGCCTGCGCGTCTGGACCCTGTGCTCCGCAACGGGAGAGGCCGCGACAGTGAGAGGCCCGCGTACCGCAAAAAAAAAAAAAAAAAAAAAAAAAAAAATTGTACCTGAATATCCCACACGGGCTTACCCGAGCTGTTATCTTCAACAAGATTTCCTCACACTCTCAGCTTACTCCATAAACATTTAAGAAAGAAACAGTACAGAACAGCAGCTGAGAGAGTTCAGGCTCTGGAGCGAAATGCTGTGTTTCAACCCTGCCTCTGCTACTTTCTAAACATGAGACTGTAATCACTTGGCTTTATTTCTTGGAGTCTCAGTTTCCTTATCTGCAAAATGGAGAAAACACTCTCTACTCTTAGGGCTGCTGTGAGGATTAAATGAGATAACATGCATGAAGCATTTTGAATAGTGACTAGGACCTTGTAAAGGCTGAATAAATATAAGCTGTTCCTCTTCTTGGACACTTTATTCATTTAATAACTATATTTCCCTAAGGGTCTGGTAATCTAAGAACATTCATATACCTGACATATATTCATTTGTTTTACACTATTGCACTACTCATTTTTCTACATAAGAATTAGGCAGATGATACTTCAGGGTCCCTTCGTTCCAAATGCTGCCACTCATATTTAGTACAGATATCTGTTAAGCAAAGGAGAATAAAGGAGTCAAATCACCTCAGAAGCTGCTGGTTTCCACCCTTGCTTGTCAACTAACTCCATATGAGTCAAACTACACTCTCCATGGAGCACTTGTGAAAGTCCCTGATTCATAGAAGTATTTACTTTGGGGTTTGGGGTTTGTTTTCTCAGGTTTATGTCTGGGACAGCTTGCTAAAGCTAACAGTCCAGCAATTTTATTAAACTCTTTTCAATTTCAGCATTTTTTTAAAGAGCATATAGAAATCACACTGGCAGTGGCTATTTAAACTTCCCAGTGGATGCTAAAAAAATAAAAGGACACTTAAATGACCGTTTTTGAGCAGAGCCAACAGCATGTGGCCTAATTATCCAACTACATGAAAACTTCTATGGATTTTTAACCAGAGTATAAGGGTTTGATATGCACAGTTCAGAACGCAAATGGCTACCTCACTGGGGGGATGTAGAACTTTTCAAGTCTAAATATAAGGTCCAGGTATATCGGGGTAAGTTTCTTCTCTGTTTTTCCTTATGATAACTTCTAAGAAATGATAAATGAACAAGATGCTTAGAAACTGATGTAGCTAAGCCACTAATGAATACAAGTGAAGAAAATACCATTGTGCTAAGTGCTCTCCATTTATTTCTAATACAACTTTCTGAGGTAGGTAAAATTATGCACATTTTACAGATGAGGAAACCAAACTCAGAAAGGGTGAGTGCCCTACCCCAGAGGGCAGGTATCAGAGCTGGTGTCCTGGTTATCCTCTATTTGCCCCTGCAGACCCTTTGTCTGCCCTGTGGTGGCCTCTCCTCTGCAGCCCTCTGCAGCTCTCATGCCTTCTGGCTTCTGTTGGGTTAAGACAGGAGGCAGACAGCTTTCCCTTACTGTCCCTACCTTAAAATCATTACCCCTTTATTTTGTTTTCTTCATCACTTATGTAAACATTAGCATACACTTAGTCATGAATTCATTCAACGATATTTACTGGGAGTCTACCACGTACCAGACACTCTATTTAGGTGCTGAAATACTGTAGTAAATAAGACTCACGTGGCCCTTGCCCTATTTATTTTCTCTTCCTTTCTTTTCCAACTTAAATATTAAATATAAGGGATTTCCTAAAATCAAATACCATGTCTTCTACAAATCTTTGGGCAGGCCTGGACACATTACGGATGCTCAAGAGTGGATGGATAAAAGAATGATTGATGGATAAGAGAAAATCATCTGAAGTATCTGCAGGACCAGGATAGAAGCTACCAAGCCTAATAAGACCTTTTCAATTAGCAGTAATCGTGCCTCGGATAAACCTTATTGGCTACGATACTACCACTGCACAAAGCTTAAAACTAAGACTTCTTCAATAATTTGCTGAGCAAACCCATAACAGTGCTGCTCGTTACAATAAGAATTAAGAACAATGACGATATCTGGTGTTGATAAAGATGAGGTGAAATGAGCATTATTATAAACCACTGTACTGAGTATGAATCAGTGCTACCTTTCTATGTGGCAATTTGCTTAAACACCACAAACAAGTGACTCGGCTAACTGGCTTCCAGAAACAAATCCTAGAAGCACAATTAAGGATGAGTCCAAAGATATTGTTATAAGTATGTTATGAATAATTTGAAATTTTAAAAAATGGTAATGACCTAAGTGTTCAGCAACAGTGGATTGGATTAATCTATTCAGGCACATCATATAATGAAATACTACAAATGATTAAACATAATGCCATATCATATATTTCATGACATGAACATATTCGCATTAACTGAAAAAGGAGGATACAAAGTTTTACGTAGAATAACGCAATTTTTCTTTTAAAAAAATTTTGATATAAGAAAAAGGTCTAAAATTGCACTGTCCAATAGAAATATACGTAATTTTAAAGTATTTAGTAGTCATATTTTAAAAAGTAAAAGATGAAAAAAAAGTAAAAGATGAAATTCATTTAAAGATATATTTTAATTAATCCAACATACACAAAATAACAATAGCTTAAATTCTCTTTTTGAAATTTGGTGTGTAGTTTATACTTCTAGCACGTGGTGTCAATTCAGTCTTGCCATATTTTAAATATTTATGAGCCACATGTGGCTAGTGGCTACCAGATTGGACAGCTCGGGGAAGCCTTAAAAGCAGGTATGGAGAGTAGGAATTTGAATGATTTTTACTTTCTTCTTTCGTTTCTCCATCCTTTTACAATTACCATGTATAATTTTGCTGTTGACATATACTACTTCTGTGATACAAAAACAAAGTTGTTTTTAAATATTAAGAACAGAGGTTTTTTTTCTGTCTCTGGAATGCTTTTTGTCTCATCGTCTCTGCAGTTCACAGGCTACCTGCTTCCTAGAATTAGAAAAATGCTCTCCTTTCTTCCCCTCTCTTTATAGAGACTTTGAATAGCTACCTAGCTTCAGCCCTCGGGCAAGTGACTTAAGGATCAAATAGTGTTGCTCTTCAGAGTCACAGCTAAATAAGCCCCTGCTTTCCAGTGATGTGACCCCGAATCTATCAAGACTCCAAGCACTGTTTTAGAAGCTCTCCTGGGCTTGTGGAAGGGCATGGAATGGGACCGGAAAGCGCTTAATTTGAGGTTAATTAAATAGTGATGACAAGCCTTAATCTCCAACTTGTCATCAGATTGTAAACACTGATCGCAGCTGCAGCCATCTGCAATAAACCTATTGAGAGAAATCTTGACCAGAATGAAATGAGTATGTTGATTACCCAGATGAAGCTGAGAGAGATGAGATCAGAGAAATCCAGGCTCTTGTTATACCAGGAGAAATGGAGACCCGAAAGGAAAGAAATCAGAGGAAAATGTGTCAAATCTGATGCCTTTACAGTCCTACCAAAAAAAACTAAAAGATTACTGGACCCCAGGAGCCTGGAGGATGAGAGAAATAAAGGTGAAGATGTAAATCCATTGGACTGAGGACCTGAAAGAAACTGAAATAGCTCTGTCACTATTAACACCTGATGGGTTTCTGTGGAAAATATGTCTGAGCCACGTGCATGTGCTGGGGCCTCTGGACCAATAGCTATACCAGCAGAAGTGAACTACAGCAGGAGTTTCCCAGGGAGGGAGGTGGGGAATAACAGTTACAGGTCAGGCACTTCACATATAATTTACCTGATAATTCTCTCAATTATTTTATAAGGTATTATTATTTTTTCCATTTTAAAGAAGAAAACGCTAAATCTCAAAGAAGTACCTACCTCACCGAAGGCCATGCAAAATATGGGTTGAACCCGGATTTGAATACAGACTAACTCCCCCACGTAAGCTCTAAACCTTGGGCAGCTCTGCCTCGAGCTTTGCAGCTTTGCGGTAGTGGTAAGGAAGTGATCAAGGTGAAAGAATACTGAAGTTCATGAGGAAGATGGAAAGAAAAGAGCAAAAATTCCCCAAAGAGGATCTAACTAGGAAGTTAGGTGACCTAATGGAAATCTGCAAGGTGGGTGAACATTCTGGTACCACTGTTCTCAGTGTACCTTAAAAGTGCCCTTTCTGGCCTCACTGACATGGAGAACACTTCCTCATTCTTCAAGACTCAGCACAGGTCAATCCGCACCTCGTCTGTGAAGCCTTTCCCAAACCTCCTGGTGAGACCAGCACTTTCTTTTTATATTAACAAGGTGGGAGGCATTAGGAAGGAGATAACTTCAGTATAATTGGCTGGACACCATGTCACATGTAAAGAAAGTTAGGAAGGAGAATCTGAACCTAAGGATGAGAAAAACTGAAGTAAAAGAACCATGATAGTTGTCAAATAGTTAATGGACTAAGATGTATGGTTTAAATCTATGTATTCTTCCCTGAAGCCTTTTTGGAATAAGATAAAACATTCCTTCCTTCACTCATTGCCTAGTTTATGACAGTGCTAGTGAAAATAGCAGTGAGCAAAACCAGACACAATTCTGTTGTCAGGATACATGCATCTAACAGGGATAACATGTTCATAATAAAAAGATCACAGAAATATATGGAAAACTGTGATACATACTCCAAATAATAGGTAAATAAGATGTGATGATTTTGTTCAAGACACAAAACTGGAATCGATAAAGAGATTTTGCAGGGAAATAAGCTTCAGTTCATTATTTGGAAGAACTTTGAAATAATCCACACATTCCAGAAATGACCCCATGAATGAGTACACTTCCCCCTCCTGACATTGGACAGGCCCAGGCTGAGGCCGGAGAACAAAAGGGTCCAGTGCCAGACAACTTCGCAGGTCTCTTTCAGCTGTTAGAAACTATGATTCTATCATTCTAAAGAAAATATTGTCTCAGATGGTAATTAGAACTTGATAGCTTGAATTTCCAGGAGACTCAGGAAATTTGTGCAGAGAAGAATCATTTTCTGTACATAGAGGGGAGTCAAGCAAAACTGAGTCTCCTAAACAGCACTGATATACCTCTGTTTTACGTACTGCCCTGGAAGCTTTGTGAGTACAGGGGCCCATGGGTTTGCTCATCACTGACTCATCACTGCATGGCACATAGCACATACTAAATATTTGTTAAATGAACAAATAAATACAGTACTAAAATGTACCAGCACAAACACACTCACTTATAAAAACTTTCTTCTACTGTTATAGACCTTAAAATTGAACTTCCTTGAATAATTAATGAACATGAACATCAGTCAATCACTTGCTTCCTGATTGATAGCTAGGGTCCCTTGTCCAAGCACTCACTTAGTTCAATTAAAAATTAATAATTTTCCATGGAATAAATACACACTACACATAGTACATCAGGGGTTCCACTTTTAATAAGCAATTAAGTAATGCAGAGGGGCTAAGAATCTTTTAACTAAGAGAGAACTCCATGAACTTGCCCTTCAAGTTATCATTCACTTACTACCCATTTCTCTTCTAAATTTTTTAATTAGCCAGGAAAAAAGTAGTTCTGAAAACAGAATAAATAATGCCAATATGTTGTCATATTTTGGTTAACATTTGCAGGCGACACAATGTGTTTTTGTTAAACAGTGTGTTTTGTTTGTTTTTATTCCTTCTTTGACATGAAGAATACATTAGGGAAGATCAATACAAAACTGAGGCACTATATGTAAAATGTTAAGGGTCATTCATTGAAAAATTATGAACCATGCTATAGAACTCAGCCAGGTCAGAGCTAAATTAAATTATTGATCCATTCATTTTCCCCCTTTCTATGTGACTATCCCCTGATTTTTTATAACATACAATATTGCCTATATAGCAAATGAATCATCTTATTCTAGGCCCAGCATGTCTGCTGACTGACAATTTTCTAAAATTAATCGTCATATTGTTAGCATTCAGATTTATAATTTGAGCTCCCCTCACATAAACATCTGAATACCCAACATAAAATGTATAAGCTTTTGTAGCATGAACTCAAAGGGAAAGAGGGTAATTTTCACTTTTTTCAATACAAAGAATACAAAGAAAAAAATGAAATGTTGTTTCTCTTAACACCATTTCACTACTTTATGGTTCTTGGTACATTTCATTGATGAGGCCAAAACGTATTCACTTGACTTTTTAAAAATGACTTAACTGTACTACTAAGCAAAATGATGCAATCAACACTTTGTGAATTGAAGTCTTTTAAATTTTCAGACTTAAATCTTCCTCAAGATGTGTAACATCAAATTCTACAAGCAGTTTTACCAATTGTTTTGGGGATTTCTTTGAATACAAAAAAACTCTCATCCCCAATCAGCCTCCAAAGTGACAGAATGTATCTTGAATTAGGATCTTTTCTCACCTTATGAAAAGGGAAAATGGGTAAACAATTTGTAGGAAATGTAAATTCCACAGATCCACATTAATTTATGAAAAAGAAAGCTGACATAAGAGTTCTTGGTAGAAAAGATCTTTGATTTGGGGCTGTATTTAGCCAGTAACTTTTGCCTCCTGGGAAAATATTTTCTCTTTAACAAAGTAGTGTCAGATATAGAGGCCTCTTCATGTCCTCTGATGGAGATAAGATCATTCTGAGTGGTGCTCCAAATAAGGCAGAAATTACCCCTAATGTGTAGTTTGAACATTGTATCAAAATACAGTAAAACGCCCTTTCAGAGTCTGATGAGAAAAACATGTGAGCTCACAAAATGTCTGCCTCCCTCAGGTGGAGAAATGGTTCACCGCTTTTCTTCACGCTGATCGTCACTGCAAGAAGTTCCTGGCATCAGGGGCATGTCCCACTGTCCCACACAAATGCCAATCCCTGTTGCTGGGACAAGGGGGTTCTAGCCTCACAGCAGGCCTGAGGGACTCTATTTCTCTACAGGTCTGCTCCAAAGCTGAGCGCCCTTTGCACTAGAAATCAATGTCAACCAACAAAAACTTCAGGAGAAAGTTAAATACCAGCAGCAAAACGTCTCTTGTGTACCAGTCTCTCCCCACTGTGTTTCTGCCTGGTGACAAGAAACAGTGAGGAAAACGGAGCAAGCAAGGGCTGAAGAGAGAAAAATTGAAGAAGTGCAGAACTTGAGAGCTGGAAAGGGGCAAAGTTTCAAATAAGAAAAGACTCAAGCAACTTACTGTGCAGAAATATAGAATGCCATCTGAGGAAGGGCAGCAGGCTCCCTCCCCAGAGACCCAACTGAAGGTCATCTATACCTTAGGAAGTTCCTTCACTAGGTTTTGGCATCCTGGGCCTTGGAGTTCTCAGCACACAAGACAGAATCCCTCTCTCAGGAGGTGGACTTCATTAAACAAAGCTCACGAGTCCAGCAACATGAACCCAAAATATCGAAGTATAAGTCTACAATTTGTAATACAACTGCCGCACAGACATGAGAATGACCAGAACGTTCCCTTCCTGAAGATGTCCTCCATGCAAAGCCAAATCCTAATCAGACAGCAATTTGATGTGAAAGCAATCTGAACAAGAGGAGCTCATTTGATGAATTGAATGTTAAATGGCATCAAGGAGAATGGAGTCAACCAATGGGAGAAAATACACAACGTGCGCTGGCTGCAGCTCCCTGTATCCACTGCCATAACAGGAATGGCCTTGCCAACAAAACAAAGCTCCTAGTTCCTCACAGGAGACACATCTCCTCCAGAGAGGACTACATGCACATGCCTTCTGCATTTCCATTGCAACGTACCCACAATTTGAATGGCAAAATCCTTCTTTTGTCCTAAAAAACCTGCATCATTTTCTCACTGTGAAGTAAAATATATTCCTTGTAACAAATGAACATATGAAAAAGAGTAGAATAAAAATTATTCTATTTCTTCCACCTAAGAAATTACAGGTGGATAATCTTTCAGTCTCTTTCTTAGGCTGACCATATAAAACTTCCATTTTGCAGATAAAAAACAGCCATTTAACATCAATTTCACATGATCCAACCTAATATATGGGTTTGTACATACATTATATCAAAGTAGGATCACATATTACATTGTTTTGCTGCTTTTCTTTTAATTAACCAGGGCCCATAAATAGCTTTCCATGTCATAAAGTAATATCATGACAGATACTCTTGTACATGCTTCTTTGCCAAAGCCTCTGATTATTTCCTTAGGGAACATTGCTAGACATAGAATTGTTGGGTCAGAGAGTGTGCACACACCCATTCATTTATATATTACTTACAGCGGCTTTCACCCAATAACAGTAGAGTTGAATAGTTGGAATATGGACCCAACAAGCTTACAATATTTACTCTCTGATCCTTTACAAAAAAGTCTGCCAACTGCTGACCTGGAGTCTTCAGTTAGGTAGAGACAGAACACCCACATGGAACATCCACAGGACACAGACTCCCCATTTGTAAAATTCACCATGATTACAAGCAGATCTCATCCATTTCAAATGTTTTCTACTCTTTAGCATTTTTTAATCAGTCCAAAGGTTCTATACAAGTCCACTTATCATTAGAATAGTGTTAAAGAATACTATTAGAGAAATTTAACTCCATTATTTTTAACCATAGAAATTACTGTAACCTAACATATAAATGGGAACCAAATCAAACAAGATGTTATAAAAATTCCTTTCTTGTATAATAATCTATAGTAAACATAGATAAACATGTTCTTAAACATTTAATATAAAAATTGATTATTAAATAAAAAGACTAAAAGATATTTCATTTCTTTGGCCTTTGATTTCAAACAGCTAAAAATTTGAGGCTGGATTCCCTTTACTCATGAGCAAGACTCAGAAACTTGGCTACGGAAAGAACACATTTAACTTTTCACTGAAAAAGAATCACACAGACCACGTCTGAATATTTACAAATTCCTCGTTAATTAGATTTTAATCTACATGACTATACCATATGCTAGAAAGCCATCCAAATACAAACTCTATGAGCCGGTTTTACTGCCATTACTTTAAAGAGCCATTTAAAAGATTTTCTATGGGATAAAGATTGGGTGATTTATCATGGTTTTATGCTCCTTTAATCTGCTCCATCTTCCCATTGTAAAATAAATATTGGTTTTAAAATAAATGGTTCTGCCCAGGTTTTGATGAGAAAAATTGCCCTGTAAATCACAAGCTCACCTGTGCCAATTCCAAGTCCAATGTTAACTAGCCCATTCTGATGAAAAATAAGTCAATTTTATAGAACAAAATCTAAAGAAGACAATTACATAAGTATATTATCAATGCTGCAATGTAACTAATTTGAGATATGAGCTTCCCCACTCCCTGTTTTTTCAATTCTCAAAAAAAAAAAAAACTAGTTGATGCCAAACTGGCCTTTCAATTGGACTTTTAAAAATGTATTATTTACCACAGTTTTTATTATATTCTGTCCAACTCCAATATACAAGTTAAGCAATTGAAAATACAAGCAAATCTGAAGGGTTATATGATAACATCTTTATCAATCACTTTTTTCATACTCAGAAGGCCACATCAATTTAAGACTTGCCTCCTTGGACTATTTCACAGACCTCTGAGAAATTGACAATATACGTATCTTCCAATAGTAAGCATAGTGTCTAAACACTTTGGAAGATATGAATGGTTTCAAGCAGTGCTTCACTAATTATCTGTGATGAAATACTAGTTGACTGTATTATTCCTTTCCAATATGTTGTGGGCTGATGAGACATACACTTGGATATTGTGGCAATGCCAAATTGCTATAAAAGTTTCTAAACTTGCATTGTCCAACAGAAATAAAATGTCAGCCACATGTTTAATTTTAAACTTTCTAGTAGCCATGTTAAAAACCGTAAAAAGAAACAGGTGATATTAATTTTAGTAATATGTTAATGTAGCCCAATATATCCACAATCTTATCATTTCATATAATATAATCAATATAAAAATATTGTTGATGACAAATACTATATGTTACCACTTCTACATGGAATCTAAAAAATATTGGGTTGGCCAGAAAGTTCGTTCAGATTTTTCCATACACTCTTGTGGAAAGACCTAAATGAACTTTTTGGCCAACCCAGTAAAACAACCAAATGAATAAAACAAAACAGAAACAGACTCACAGATATAGAGAACAAACTACCAGTTACCAGAGCAGGGAGGGGCATAAAAGGGGTAGTGTATTAAGAGGCAAAAACTACTATGTATAAAATAAATAAGCTATAATGATATATTGCACAGCACAGGGAGTATAGCCAATATTTTATAATAATTTTAAGTGAAGTAAACTCTATAAAAATATTGAATTACTATGTTGTACACTTTAATATTGTAAATCATCTATACTTCAATAAAAAATATTATTGAAATATTTTACATTCTTTTTTAATACTGTCCTCGAAATCCAGAGTGTATTGTACACTTACAGTATGTCAATTCAGACTGGCCACATTTCAAGTACTCAATAGCCACATGTGGCTACTGTGCTGGACAAGGCAGTCCTAAATCCTTACTCTCAGTGTCTGACCTCCCTCTTCACATTTTGAGTAGTACTGTCTAAACCACTGCTCCCTTCAGAATAGCATCTCTAAGTTTCTCTTCTGTGATTTTCTGCCTGATGTTTTATAATTGAGGTCTCCATTTCAGATAAGGCCAACACTTAAAGAAATTAGCACACTCATGATTGTGGCTTACTTTATCCTCCCTTTCAGGAAGGGAATCACCATTAACAAGGGATGGATGCAGAAGCCTCCTCTGCTCTCCTTTCTCTAGAAGCAACCACTACTCTGAATGAAGCTGGTTTATTTCCTTCCCATCCTTGTTTTAATACTTTCTTTACAGATTACATTTTTAAGCATCTACATAAAGCTATTAAGAAAGGGAAATATGTTTGTGCTCTACTTAGACATGTGAATTTAATGTATTTGGCTTGTATAAATCCTTACCATATTCCAAAGGCAACTGCTGAAACCGATTTCCACACCTTTCCAACCATCCACTCTATGATCTATGTCTTTGGACCCTGTAACCCCTTCTAGCTTGGGTAACTCCTACCCATTATTTAAGTCCCAGATTAAATGTCACTTCTTCAGGAAACCTTCGCTAATCTGCCCTTTGCCCAAATAAGATTAAGTTCCCTGTTAAATGCTCTAAACTTTCCTATACTGCACTTACCTCAACTGTAAATATCTGTTTTTGTAATGATTTGTTTAATGTCCATCCCCCTCATGAAAATATAAAGTAGCACCAGCACAATTCCCAGTACATAGCAGATGTCCATAAATACGTTTCATATGAGTGAATGATTTTTCTCTTCCATTCATTTATTCAAACTCAGTTAGAAATCATGTTTCTCAGTCTCCTGTTGTGACATGAGCTTAGAATGTGTGTATCATAAATGTATTGGGCACCCCTATTTATTAAAATGTATGTTTAAATATATTACCATGAAGTTACTCATAGTACATTCTTTTGACCTTTTATTCTCTATTATACATATATTAGGTTCCTCTTTTCATTTCTAATACTATTTGTGTTCTCTCTGTCACTCTTACTCTCTTTCCTTCCTTCTGTCTTTGTCTCTGTAGCTGATCAAGTTTGCCAGATGTGTTTAGTTAGTCTTTCAAGGAATCATCCTTTGCTTTGTTGATCTTCTCTGCTATTCCTTTGTATTCTATTTCATTTCTTTTTGCAGTACTTCATATTATCTTCTCCCTTTGCTTTATTTTGGTTTACTCTGCTATCTTATTTATAATTTTTTGGTTGAATGCTTAACTCACTAATTATCAGTCCTCCTTCATTTCAAATATATGCATTTTAATCTATAAATTTTCCTTTATGTACCTCTTTAATTGTAACCCACAAGATTTAAAATAGAGTATCAACTAATTTCTATCATCACTTTTCTTTGACAAGATTTAGAAGTATGATCTTGTTTCCAAATGTATAAAGTTTTTGAGGTCTACTTGTTTTTGGTCTCCTAATATTTTTTCTTCCGAGATAAGAGGAAATATAATTTTTAGCAATCAGTGGTAAGGCTTTCAATGTGTGTATATTCTCTGGTAGTGGAATTCAGGAGTTCAGAGTTCTATGTATGTCTATTCAATCAAGCTAATCAGTTATGTTATTTAAATCTTCTTTATCCTTTCTAATTTGTTTAGTTTGTTTGATTTTTCAGTGTTTTAGAGAAAATGTTTAAAACTCCCAATTATGGGGACTTCCCTGGTGGCACAGTGGTTAAGACTCTGAGCTCCCAATGCAGGCCAGGTTTGAACCCTGGTCAGGGAACTAGGTCCCACATGCATGCTGCAACTAAAAGTTTGCATGCCACAACTAAGGAGCCCACCTGCCGCAACTAAGGAGCCCACCTGCCGCAACTAAGGAACCCAAGTGCTGCAACTAAGGAGCCCTCAAACCGCAACTAAGGAGCCCACCTGACACAACTAAGGAGCCCACATGCTGAAACTAAGGAGCCGGCAAGCCGCAACTAAGGAGCCCACAAGCCACAACTAAGGAGCCCACAAGCCTCAACTAAGGAGCCCGTGAGCCACAACTAAGGAGCCCACCTGCTGCAACTGAGACCCGGCAAAACCAAATAAATAAATATTTTTAAAAACCCTCCCAATCATGATTACCTATGTTCTCAATACCTCGTGGTGATATGGTCAATTTTTACTTTATATATTTTTGAAATGATGTGACTAGGTAATAATGCAGGTTCAGGATTAATATATCTTTCTGGTGAATTGTTCTTTTATCATTAAATAATGACTTTCTTTATCTATAATAACATTTTTTAAAGTACATTTTGTCTGATATTAATACAGTGTCACCAGCCTTCTTTTGAAAGGTATTTGCATGGTATATTATATCAATTTCCCTCTATCTTCTTTCAATCTTCCCATGCCATTATTCTTAATAGGGGTATTCCTTATAAACAGTGTGTAAAGAGAGTGTAACTGTTTCTTCTTCCCCATGCAACTTAAAAATCTGTGTCTATTGACACATAGAATGAATCTTCTTTACATTTGTTGTGATTCCTGGTGTATTTGGCTTTATTTCAACCATGAGATTGATTTACACTTTCCCAAAAGTCAAGGATTATCCAAATGAACCAAGTCTACACACCATAGAAGGCATGACTTTATCTAGCTTAGGCTCATAATTTAGCTATTCTCAATAAGTCACTTAGACACATTAGCAAACCATACTCTCTTAAAGCTATAAGGTAATTAATTAATCCTTACACAAGTAACACACAAAAATTTCCAAATTCAGGCGGCCAGTCCACTACTCTATGTCTTTACCTGTAACATGAATATAAAAGAATCCATTTGTCATCTACCTCTGATGTTGCTGTACTTCACTCTCCCCCATTTTTTTTTTACTTCCATATTATGCAGCTTTCATCTTTTCTCCTCCTTTCCTACATCTCTTCTTCCCAACCCCATCTCTTAGCATCTCTTCCTTAGATAATTACATGAGTATCCTTGGTCTCCCTGCCTTCGTCTTACTATCTTCCACTCCAATTCACATTCCAGTTAAATGAGGACCTTGCATTATAAATTAAGAAGTTTGAATGTTACCCTGCACATCAATCTCTCTTGAACCGAAACCTGAAGACACAGTCTTATAGTTCCAAACACTTTATTTTTTAATTTGTGATTTTATCCAATTAACATTCTAAAGAGTCGAAATGACAATCTGATAATTGAGCTGTGCCTTCCAATAGCAGTGCCTGAGTTTGTCTTCTTTTTACCCCATCGACTATCCTGTTCGCAGTGTCATTGGCACCAAATGATCAACTAAAGTGATAGTTTTTAACTTTCACTGTGTCAATAAGCACATCTGGCTGTTAGGTTGGCATGTCCTAATGCTAAAATTGTCCCACGTCTGCCATTGTGCTCTTTAGTGGAGATGATTCGCAATTGAAAGATACTGTCATCGAATAAGGCTTTAATTTATTAAGTTATTTAATTAATGGAGACTTTGACATGACATCATAAAAACCCATAGTGTGGCAGAGTAATGGTCTCTTTTAATTGTTATGGGCTAATGAGAAAAGAACAAAGGCAGAATTAATATGTAAATGATGTGTTTATATCAAACGAAAGCCCAATGATATTATGCGACACTGCGCAAAAGGTTTCCCAGTCTTTCAAATAGAGAAAAGTGGTGAGAGAACTGAGTCGTCCTTGCCTCAGAATAGTAACAGCGTGACAAATAAAAAAAGCCTTTGTCACAATAGTCACTATACTTTATTCAATATTCATTTATCAAAAATGTGTCAAATACTTAATCAATAGATAATGAGTGCTAAATACTGTTCTAGGCCCTGAAGATACAGAAGCAAAAAAGACAGGCAAAATCCCTACCCTCATAAAGTTATATTCAGATAATAAACAAATTAACACAAATTTATAATATTATGTCAGGTAGTGATAAGTCCTGTGGAAAACAATTAAGCAGGGTAAGGAGTTAGAGAATGATGGGGGAGAAGGACAACTATTGTGGGCAGAGTGGTCAAGGAAGGATTCTCTGAGATGATATTTGAGCAGAAGCCTGAGTGTAACGAAGAAGAAGCAAGGCATAGAAATATCTAGGGGAAAGGACTTCCAGACAGAAGCAACAGCAAACACAAAGATGTTGAGGTGAGAATAAGCTTGACATACACGAAGAACAGCAAGAAAACCAGTGTGACCAGAACTCGGGGACAAAAAAAGAGAGTCATAGTAGACATGGTGAGAAAGACAAGCATGAGCCCAATCTTGAAGGGCCTTGAGGCTATGGCAGAGAGACTGGATTTATTCTGAGGACGATAGGGAGCTACTACAGGGTTCCATATAGTTCATGTAGAGTACCGGAAGCTGGACCAAGACAGCGGGTGCAGAAACAGAGTCAGTGCAGATTTGCTGGAGGAGATGAGGTCATTGACTCTCATTGTTTCTATTTCACCAATGAAAAATGAAATGAAGGAATCAGCTGAGGGGAGAATTGGGGATGGGAGTTGGAGGTCTGAGGTACAGGTGAAGGTGTAAAACTGTTGCCTCACAGAGTCAGAAGTATTAAGCAAATGATGAAGGATTGCTAAATAGAGAAGAGGATACACTTGAAATTTGTGGACATAAACTCAAAGTAATGCCATTCAGCATAGTTTTGTGTTCTCCATTCAACTGAACTCAGGTCCAACGTGGACATAGAGTCAGAGTCATGCCAGTAAACAGGACACAGAGAGACAAGCAGAGGAGAGACTGACCATAGCACCTAAGCAGGGTAAGGAGGGAAGTGAGGGCATGAGAGGAGAAATGAATACAGGCATGCCTCATTTTATTGCACTTTGCTTTATTGTGCTTAGAAGATATTGTGCTTTTTATAAATTGAAGGTTTGTGGCAATCCTGCAACGAGCAAGTCTGTTGGTGCCATTTTTCCAATAGCATTTGCTCACTTCATGTCTCTGTGTCACGTTTTGGTAATTCTCATAACATCTTCAACTTTTTCACTATTATCACTGTGATCAGTGATCTTTGATGTTACTATTGTAATTGTTTTGGGGCACCACAAACTGCACCCATATAAGACAGTGTACTTAATCAAAAAATGTGTGTGTTCCGATTGCTCCACTGACCAGCAGTTCCCCCGTCCCTCTCCCTCTCCTCGGGCATCCCTATTCCCTGAGACACAACCATGTTGAAATTAGGCCAACTAATAACCCTACAAGGACCTCCAAGTGTTTAACTGAAAGGAAGAGTCGTACATCTCTCACTTTAAAGCAAAAACCCGAAATTATTAAGCTTATTGAGGAAGGCATGTCGAAACCTGAGAGAGGCCAAAAGCTAGGCCTCTTGCACCAAACGGTTAGCCAAGTTGCGAATGCAAAGGAAAAGTTCTTGAAGGAAATTAAATGTGCTACTTCATGAACACATAAATGCTAAAAAAGCAAAGTACCCCTACTGCTGATATGGAGAAAGTTTTAGCGGTCTGGATAGAAGATCAAACCAGCCAAAACATTCCCTTAAGTCAAAGCCTAATCCAGATCAAGCCCCTAACTCTCAATTCTATGAAGGTTGAGAGAGGTGAGGAAGCTGCAGAAGATAAGTCTGAGGCTAGCAGAGGTTCATGAGGTTTAAGGAAAGAAGCCTTCTCCATAATATAAAAGTACAAGGTAAAGCAGCAAGTGCTGATATAGAAGCTGCAGCAAGTTATACAGAAGATCTAGCTAAGATAATTCATGAAGATGGCTACACTAAACACCAGATTTTCAATGCAGATGAAATAGCCTTATATTGAAAGAAGATGCCACCTAAGACTTTCATAGCTAGAGAGGAAAAGTCAGTGCCTGACTTCAAAGCTTCAAAAGATAGGCTGAGGACTTCCCTGGTGGTCCAGTGGTAAAGAATCCACCTTACAACGCAGGGGACGGGGGTTCAATCTCTGGTCAGGGAACTAAGATCCCACATGCTGTGGGGCAACTAAGCCCACATGCCGCAACTACTGAGCTCCCGTGTATCAGCTAGAGCCTGTGTGCCCCAAACTACAGAGCCCACGTGCTCTGGAGCCCTGCACCACAACTACAGAGCCCATGTGCCCTGGAGCCTGTGCGTCACAACTAGAGAGAGAAAACCCACACGCCACCACTAGAGAGAAGCCTGCATGCCACAACTAGAGAGAGAAAAACCTGCACACCACAACTAGAGAGAAGCCCGCACACCACAATGAAGAGCCCGCATGCCTCAACAAAGATCACACATGCCACAACTAAGACCTGACGCAGCCAAAAATAAATAAATCTTAAAAAAAAAAAAAAGACAGGCTGACTCTCTTGCTAGGGGCTAATGCAGTCACTGACTTTAAATTGAAGCCAATGCTCATTCACCATTCCAAAAATCCTAGGGCCCTTAAGAATTATGCCGAATCTACTCTGCCTGTGCTCTATAAATGGAACAACAAAGCCTGGATGACAGCACACCTGTTTACAACACGGTTTACTGAATATTTGAAGTCCGCTGTTGAGACCAACTGCGCAAAAAAGAGATTCCTTGCAAAATATTACTGCTCATTGACAATACACCTAGTCACCCAAGAGCTCTGATGGAGATGTACAATGAGATTAATGTTATTTTCAGCCTGCTAACACAACATCCATTCTGCAGCCCATGGATCAAGGAGTCATTTTGACTTTCAACTCATTATTTTTTTTTTTTGCGGTACGTGGGCCTCTCACTGTTGTGGCCTCTCGCGTTGTGGCGCACAGGCTCCGGACGCGCAGGCTCAGTGGCCACGGCTCACGGGCCCAGCCACTCCGCGGCATGTGGGATCTTCCCAGACCGGGGCATGAACCCGTGTCCCCTGCATCGGCAGGCGGACTCTCAACCACTGCGCCACCAGGGAAGCCCTCAACTCATTATTTAAGAAATATGTTTTTGTTAAGACTACGGTTGCCACAGATAGTGATTCTTCTGACAGATCTAGGCAAAGTAAATTGGAAACCTTTTGGAAAGGATTCACCATTCTAGATGCCGGTAAGAAGATTTGTGATTCATGGGAAGAGGTCAAAATATCAACATTAACAGGAGTTTGAAAGAAATTGATTCCAACCCTCACGGATGACTTCAAGGGGTTCAAGACTTCAGTGGAGCAAGTAACTGCAGATGTGGTAGAAATAGCAAGAGAACTAGAATTAGAAGTGGAGCTTGAAGATGTGACTGAATCGTTGCAACCTCATGATAAAACTTTAACAAATGAGGAGTTGCTTCTTTATGTACGAGCAAAGAAAATGGTTTCCGGAAATAGAAAAGATCTCCTGGTAAAGATGCTGTAAAGACTGTTGAAATGACAAGAAAGGATTTAGAATATTACAAAACTTGGTTGATAAAGCAGTGGCAGGGTTTGAGAGGATTGAGCCCAACTTGGAAATAAAATGCTATCAAACAGCACTGCATAGTACAGAGAAACTGTTCATAAAAGGAAGAGGGAATTGATGTGGCAAAATTCATTGTTGACTTATTTTAAGAAATCGCCACGGCCACCCCAACCTCCAGCAACCACCACCCTGATCAGTCAGCAGCCATCAACATGGAGGCAAGACCCTCCATCAGCTAAAAGACTACAACTCACTGAAGGCTCACATGATGGTTAGCATTTCTTAGCAATAAAGTATTTTTAATTAAGATATGTACATTGTTTTAGAAGGTTAGCACAGTGTTTCCTAACAAAAGCACTATGGCATTTGGGGTGAAATAATTCTTCATTGCCTAGACTGTCTCATGCACTGAATGACATTTAGCATCCTTAGCTCCTGCCCTCTAAAGGCCAGTAGGACTGCTCACATTTACAAATGCTCCCAAGGAGAGAAGTACCTCCTAGATTGAGAGCCACTGGCCATTGACCATGAGGTAGAGAAAGTGACATTTGCAAGTGAGAATTTCAAGGAACTGAGAGGCCAGATATGAGTAATCTATGTGGACATTCTTACCTAGAATGATGGCAGGAGAGTGATGGGCACAAAGACAGTGAGCTAGGGAATAAAATCATCAATAAATACAGAGGAATAGTAGGCAGTAGGATAGGCTGATCCCACATGCTTTAAAAGTACTTCTGTGGATGAAGAAAAAAGAAGCTGTCTAGAAGTGACAATGAGGATGAAAAGAAGACACCAACTCCACGCCAGACACTGAAAAAAACCCACACACCACCTGAGGGTGACAGAGAAGCAATATCCTTAGTGGGCAGCCAAGAGTATCAGAGCAGCACTGTCCAGCAGAACTTCCTGTGATGATGGAAATGTTGTATAGTGACACTGTCCAGTAAGATAGCCAATAGCCACATGTGCCTATCAAAGCCCTTGGTATGAGGCCATTGTGACTAAGGAACTGAAGTCTTCACTTTGTTTAATTTAAATTAATTTGAACATAAATAGCCACATGTGGCTAGTGACTACCGTATTCTACGGTGGAGAAGAGTAAAAGGTGAAGGGAGCATTTAGAAATAAATTTGAATTTGAAGACACAGGAAATTCTTCTTAATGTTCAAGTCTTGAGAAAAGGGGCAAAGGTAGGTGTGACTCTAGGTAAGTTGGTGTTTCTGGAGAAGGAAGATGAGAGAAGTAACACTCAACAGCATCAGCATTTTCAATAAACAGGATTCCAAAAATTCATCTTAAGTCATTTCTGCCTCCTCCTGAAATCAACTTCTGTACCATATTGCTATGGAAGGCACTTGAGAAAATCTCCTTCAAAGTCTAAAATGTCACCACCATGTAAGAATTGTTCCTTCTCATGAGAAGCCCCTGTTAATAGACTGTGGCTATTGCCTATTTTTCTGGGATCTAAGTGTCCCTTCCCCAAAGACTGGCTTTCTATGTCTAACAAATGGAAAAAAAAAGTTACTTCTGAAAATTCCCCATTAAAAGATGCTGTTGTTTAGAAATCATGTTTCTTTCTTTTCTATAAAAGAATAGAAGAACATATAAGAACATGTTCTTTGTTATCCAAAATGAGGTAGAAGTATTCTGATTGGCCGCAGCCATAGGCCTATGATTTGTGCCTTCACAAAATAATAAAAAAGGGTCATGCACCACCACGGCCACCCTAACACACACACACACACACACACACACACAAACACACTTCCAGAATGGCCCCATGGCCATACCCTTAGAGGCTTGGCTGCAAACTTACCAACAACAACTCTGTCAATATGTTTTTTTTTTTTTTTTCCAGTACGTGGGCCTCCCACTGTTGTGGCCTCTCCCATTGCGGAGCACAGGCTCCGGACGCACAGGCTCAGCAGCTATGGCTCACGGGCCCAGCCGCTCCACGGCATGTGGGATTCTCCGGACCAGGGCAAGAACCCGTGTCCCCTGCATCGGCAGGCAAACACTCAACCACTGCGCCACCAGGGAAGCCCTGTCAATATGTCTTCATCAACCAAATGAGCAACGCCAACTTGGGACCCAGGACCACTCTCTCGGTGGAAGAATCCCAGGTTCAGGCAGGGGACAGGCAGAGTGCAGGTAATATCTAGATATTGCTTGACAGTGCATTTGATTGGGAATAAAGGAACAGTAAAACACTTCTGATTAGTTTCTGTCTGTTAGTGTCTCAATTTCCACTTAATTGCAATCAAAATATCAAAATATTCTCTGCCCCCAGAGAGGGGACACAGTCCCTGTTTTAATAAACCCTAAAATACATAATTAAGAAATAACCTCTGCAGGGCTAATCAGCATGGCACTATAGCTGGTCAGATTCCTTAGTGGACAAATGTTAATTTCTCTTGGTCCTAAGGCAGAGTCTTTCCCTTAAGTGTCCTCACCAGATGCCAGTACATGTCCACTCTGTATCTTGTAGGCTGAGGGCCTTATACATTAACCATGCTTCTGAACGCTAAGGATGGGCTAGAGTTAGGCAAAAGGATCAAAAAACAAAGAGCAATAGATGTCCACAATGTTGGCGAGATGTATTCTATCAGATGCTTATTAGCCTTGGATCACTTCGGGTCCAGGATACGGATTTAAGCTTCCACTGTAATGAATTCCATAGTTTCCAGTAGTTGATCCATTAAATTAAGAAGTTATTCTTGCTTTCCCCTTTGGTTTCCCCTGATGGGACTTTAATCAACATGTAAGCCAAAAAGCATCCTGGTGCTAGGCACCCCAGTTAACTATTCTATTCTCTGGCCACTGCCAAAGACAGTCATCTTGCAACTTAATTTTACTGGGATCAATAAGATTCAAAGGAGAGTAGGTGAATGGAATGCTTAAAGTCCATCTCAGCTACTGAGAAGAAACCCTGCAAGTCACAATGAAGAGCAGCAAAAAGAAACTGAATTATTAATTCCCATTGCCTCTCTGTCCACAAGCTCCCTCTGGTGGAGGAACTACTAGGTAATGAAATAGTTATAATAATAACCAAAATTTGGAAAAAAAAAGGAAAGAAAGGAAGACAAGAAAAGGCAATCCACAGCAAGACAATCAATCCCTGTAAAACTGAGAGTCAAACGTAGTGATTAGCAAACATGAGCTACAGCTAGAAAACCACTTACAGATGAAGCAGTGTGATGAATGATTTACCAAAAGGTCAACACTGCTCTTTTATCTTCACCACCCATCAGCTTCCATTGCCCTCAATTTGTCTGGCACATAACAAAAAGCAGGCCATAAAATATTCACCATAAAAATTAACCATATTTTGCAACATCAAAAATAGAAGCATATAGTTGGATGTAGTCTAAGCATATGGGCCAGCTTCTCAGTTAGAATTCCTCATATACATTGTAAAAAGCGTTGACATTTAAAACCCTGTTATAAGAGGTAACGTACTCAGCAAGAACCAGAACCCTCTGCCCTATGCTCAGCTTTGCTGATCCACTGTTAGTACTCAAACCAGGGAACGCACCATTAATCCTCTCCCAAAGACCACAGCAATAACGGCAGGAGAGGGGCTAGTGTCAGCATTTCCCCTACTACTCCCTTGGAAGCCAGACTTCTCTGTAGCTTCTGCTTCTAGCTGGCGTGGATGCCAGGCTTTCGATCTCAACATGCCTACTATACATTCTGACAAATGAGCTGGGAGATGAACTACCTTTACACTCTCATTTGACAATCTTTATACAAAAAGGAACACAATACCAGATGAAAATACATTTTCAAGCTGGAGGGATTCTAAATATTAACATAACTGCAAACTGCCAGATCCCCTTAACCAGAGCTGCAAAAGTCATTTTAACTGAACTGATTAAATTGATTCCATCAAAAAACAGACCACTTCCCTCCTCCCTATCCTGTCTCTGAATTTACCAGCTGCTTCTCTGATTTAGTAAAATCAATAGGATATTTTGCATCTGGTAGATATAATCTAGGTTACCTGATTTATTGAAGAATTCTTCTCCCCAGACTCTGTTTAAAGAGATTACCTAAAGATCTGGTTATTTACTTATATCATTGTTATTTGAAGATTTGAAAAAAGGTGGGGGGATCAATATCATTGTTACTTGAGGATCTGAAAAAAAAAATCAAAATGAAAGAAAAATGGTCAAAACAGTTCTCAAAAAGAATAGCTATGAGGATGTTCATCACCACATTATTTATTTTATAAAAGTAAAAGTTGAAAATCCTACATTTAAAACAAAAGACTGCTCAAATTAACTATGGTATAGTCATCAAGTGGAATATTATGTAGACATTGAAAGTTATGTAGCAGAATATTTAATAAAATGAAAAAATATTCATGGTATTATTAAAGGGAAAAAACACATTGAAAAAACAGTAAGGTATAGTATTATCAGATTTATTGACAATGGCCTTATTTGGATAAGACTGAAAGTTTGGCAATTGATTAGCTAACTCATTTTCTGTTCACAGCCCCCTTACTCCAGCACCCCCTTTAAAGCTAGGGGTGATTCTATAAATGAGATATAAACAGAAGTCTGCTTGCTGGTGCTTTTTTTGTCCTGATTAAAAGGGGGGCAGATGGGGCTCCTTCTTCTGTTGTCTATACCAGACTGAATCAGCTGATCGATCCATAACCACAGACTGTGCTCTCAGTCAACAGTGGGGGAAAGACAAATCCTTGCAATCAACTATTAGATACCACCAAAAACAGTTGCAACTTGATCTGTTTACTCATCTTTTAACCATTTGGGTTTTTTGGGGTGTTTTTTTTGCAGTACACGGGCCTCTCACTGTTGTGGCCTCTCCCGTTGCGGAGCACAGGCTCCGGACACACAGGCTCAGCGGCCATGGCTCACGGGCCTAGCCGCTCCGCAGCATGGGGGATCTTCCCGGACCGGGGCACGAACCCGTGTCCCCTGCAACGGCAGGCGGACTCTCAACCACTGCGGCACCAGGGAAGCCCCTAACCATTTGTTTTATTGTCCACGTAGATATAATCAAAGAATAGCCCCTAGGAATCTATGGAGTTTTAATGAAACGAAGTTAAGGCTTTGGGTCGTGTGAAGAATAATAAGCACCATTCCAAGAGCAGGGCAGCCACCTTTCCTCTCAATTGCAAAATACAAGCTAGTCATCTTGAAAGCTGGAAAATTCACTCTCAATATACCTTGATAATAGGAATAAATATAGGCATGTATCTCAGCCATTTATGGCCCAAATAAACAAGGGATAAAATAATATCAGTAAGTGACAGAAATATCAATACTGCCTAGATTTACATATATCTCTTACTAGAGCAGCTACCATTTTACACTGTGGCAATCTGTTTGCATGTCCATCTTCCCACTAGACTATAACCTCCCTTTAAGCAAGAACCAGTTTCTTTCATCTTTGCTAAGGATGCCCAAGTCTTCCTCCTTCCAAGCTCTCAGAACCAAACTTAGTCTCCAATGATAGATGCCTATAAAACATGGCAGCAATTTTGACTCTTTCTTCATTCTAAGTCATCCTACTTTAAAAAAAAGTCAACAACTTTTTAACATTTCCAAAATATACTGAAGGAAGGGGAAAATCACACATTAAATTCTTGTCAAGTAACATTTACCTCCTCAAGCCCTGACTAATCAGAAATGACTGGACTTGGCAGCTTCTTTCACCACTTGGTCTATAAGCTAAATTCAGCTCCTATTGTGCCAACTGGAAAATGACAACATCCCTTGCCACCTCACACAACATCACATCCCACCAGTCACTCTAGAGTCTGGCAATCTGGTGTGACCATTCCACATCAGATCAAGTAGAAATTATAAACCAAATTTAAAGGGTCCTAGTAGCCCCATTCCAGAAGAGCAATGGTGAAGTTAGAAGAGATTAGAAGGGTGCCAGATTTATTACTATTGATTCCCTGCTGGCAATTTCATGAAAGGATATCCATCACAGAAATAAAGAGAGCATCTGGCTCGTTTCCAACTATTTTGTCTTCAAGTTCTTTAAAAAAAAATCAACCAAGAGGATAAGAAACTAGGAATTGGCAGATGGGGCCCAAGTTTCTCTACACAATAAGAAGCCTTCATCACTACATCCTAATTATGCATACCTGCTCCTGCAGAGTCCAATACATTTATTTATTGAGCCTTACCACTGCCATCCTGGTAACCCAGAGAAGAAGCCAATCTATAATGACTCAAGCCACATTTCACAAGACTCCAAAGGACACATGATGTCATTTGCTAAAATGACTCAATCCAGATAGAAAGCATTCTGACCTATACATAATTGATTGACCTTTGCTATGCTTTCCTGGTTATTTATATACTATCATATGCATGAATGTATATCGGTGGTATTTACATTTGGCAGCTACTTTGGAGAACGCATTATTCAATTGGGATTTGAAGCTTTTTAGGACCATTTCCTGACCAAATATTCATAAATGAAGGACAAGAAAAGATGTTACCTTAAAAATAACATTTAACAGGCTCTGGAAAGTCTAAGGAAGCTTTGTTACTCTAATTGTTTTAAAATACAGTGGATAAGATCTATGTAAAGCTGAATTCAAAACCCTAAGACCAAGGATATTAAAGGGCATTTTATCTATTTTCCAGTTAAGGCTCAATAATGATAGTAAAATATGCTTTACCGAAGGAGTGGAGTATTTTGGATACTTGTGAGAAAAGCGTCCTGTGGAGAAGGTAATTAGAGACTATAATAAACAACCAGAGAAAAGAGCACAACTATATGATGCTCTTTGACTTTTTAATTATGAATTTTCTTTTCCAAAAGGGGTAAGCTACAAATTAAATATTAATCAGATGATCAAGATGGTTTCAAGATAATCATAGAAACAGAGGAAGATGGATACACTAGATTAGGGAAAGAAAACGTGTAGCAGGTATGTCCTTATTTCCACTTTGCATACTCAGGGCAGACATCAATAACTGATCACTGAATTCTTAACCAAGAGCTCTGACATAGACTAAACACTTTTCCAGTACTACTCAAGGGAAACACTACCAAAAAGATGGACTTGGAACGTGAAGTGAAATATATTTGCCATTGCCTAACTAAATCATACAGTTCATTTCAGATCCCAATACATATTAAATATCAAGAACAGTAATGCCATTACGAAATACTCATAATTCAGTACTCCTTCATTTGCTTGTCTAAACTAAATTTCCAGTGATCTGAAGGTGGATTCACTGGCACACATTGCTATTGTGCCTTAATAATATAATTAAATAGTTCTCAAATTGATTCTCTCTTGTTGTCATAGACTCCCAAACCCAATATAAAACTAAACAGATTTTTAAAACCAAAATTTAAAAGCAACATTTTGAATCCTAGGAAAACATGAAATCAAATTCAGCAGGTTTCTCTGACTCATGGTAGATTGGTATGATCCCTAGGGTAAATAAAAAGCAAAGAAGGGGTCTAACCAGAATAAAATGGAAATGCTTATATGTTCACAGAAAAATATTATACAGTGTTGAAAAGGAATGGCCTACAGTCATAAGTATCTACAGGGATAAATCTTAGAAACAAAGAATAAAGTGGAAAGAGCATATGCTGAAGACTACATATAGCAGTGCTTTCCAACTTATGTACCTCAGTGACTAGGTTACAAAGGTCTTAACATATTGATCCCCTTAGTTCTGGGGGTGAATAGTAGCTGGAGTGGCCAGAGTCTTTTAGTGGGACTTGAATAGCATTTATCCCAAGGCACTGTACAATATTTTCAAGTTCAGTGTATGCCAAGATGTGAAGAAGTTGGGAAGCACTGACATATGGTATAAAGCCATTTTTATAATGCTCAAAAACTAAAATATATCTTGTTTAGAGATATATACACATGTGGCAAAATTATTTTATAGGAGAAAAGAAAAGCAAAGGATGGATGAGTGGAAAATGCATCCAGTACATCCATTCCTTCAGGATAATGGCTACTATCAAAATGGAAACACAGGAGATGAGATATAGGGAAGGAACACATGAGTAATTTATAGTTCTTAAATTGGATGGTAGGTTCATGGGTGTTTAGTTTATTGTGCTCCAAATATACTGTTTTATAAATATAAAATATTACATAATGCTCATTTTAAAATATCAAAGTTAAGAAGCCAGGCAACTTTCTAGCTTATGCAGGATCACTTTTTCACAGTGGAATCTCAAGCATCTCAAGCATAGATACAACTTCTCAGGGAAGGCTTTAACCCAGAGGTTTCTAATGGTCAAAACCCTACTCAAGGGGCTTCCGTGGTGGCACAGCAGTTAAGAATCTGCCTCCCAATGCAGGGGACACGGGTTCGAGCCCTGGTCCGGGAGGATCCCACATGCAGCAGAGCAGTTAGGCCCGCGCACCACAACTACTGAGCCTGCACTCTAGAGCCCGTGAGCCATAACTACTGAAGCCTGTGTGCCTGGAGCCCGTGCTCCGCAACAAGAGAAGCCACCGAAATGAGAAGCCTGTGCACTACAGTGAAGAATAGCCCCTGCTCACCACAACTAAAGAAAGCCCACGGATGGGGAGGGTGGGAGGGAGGGAGACGCAACAGGGAAGACATATGGGAACATATGTTTATGTATGACTGATTCACTTTGTTATAAAGCAGAAACTAACACACCATTGTAAAGCAATTATACCCCAATAAAGATGTTAAAAAAAAAAAAAGCATAAAGGAAAAACTACTATATATTCAATTGTGTTGGAATACTTGATTTTAAACAGTAAAAGCACATTAGCAATATTGTATTCAAAACTATATTATAGCTACAAGTGTTAAATGTAAAAAATAAAAATAAAATTATAAAATAAAAAAAAATAAAAAAAAAAAGAAAGCCCACACGCAGCAACGAAGACCCAACGCAGTGATAAATAAATAAATGATTAAATGTATTTTTTGTTTGTTTGTTTTGTTTGTTTGTTTTTTTGCTGTACGCAGGTCTCTCCCTGTTGTGGCCTCTCCCGTTGCAGAGCACAGGCTCCGGACGCGCAGACTCAGCGGCCATGGCTCACGGGCCCAGCCGGTCCACGGCATGTGGGATCTTCCCAGACCGGGGCACGAACCCATGTCCCCTGCATCGGCAGGCGGACTCTCAACCACTGCGCCACCAGGGAAGCCCTAAATGTATTTTTTTTTTTTTAAAAAAAAACCCTACTTGATGATGACAAGATTTTGTTCTAATCCAACTAAGAGTTTTCATAACAATTAGATGGACACCTAAAGTTCCATTTCCACACTCAAACAAAAATATCGTAAAAACCATGTGCAAGCCTCTTAATTAGGATTCATTTAGTTACAAAAAAACAAAAATCCACTGTGGAGCTCAAGAAAAATGGGGGTCAGAATCAGAAATTAGAGGTATCCCATAGCACATAGGACAGGAAGTACAGCCAGGTCTCATGAGGAGCCAGAGCCAGAAAGAGGGGGGCCATTCAGATCCAATATTGATACATTCTGGGGCTATAGGATCTTGTTATCTCTATTTCTTTCTGGAACATTTACCCTATTGCTTCTACCTTAAGATGTGCTTTCTCTGCTTTGGCATTGACATGACCAAATATTTGTATCTCTTCACAGCTTAAGTGGAAACCAAGTGCACACCACTTCAAAATGACCAGAGGAAAAGAATCTGATTAACCCAACCAAGGTCAAGATCAGTCCACACCTGGTCTAATCAGCCACAACTATCTGCAAGGAGTTATCAATTCAAATACCTACCAGGTAAGGCAGGTAATTAAACATGTGAAGCTGACCAGGTGTGAAACAAGGAGCTGGGACTAAAGGGCCTACAACAAACAGAGTTCCTGCCGCTTCTCAACTTTGGCTGTGTAATAGCAGAAATCCAGGTTTTCACTGAAATTTCCTGATTTACAAAACTTATCAGCAGGCCATATTAGGCCATGGGTCTCTGCTGTCAGTGTCCTACAAAGAATGAACTGTGGATATGCCAGATTCAGAGGGTCACAGTGGACAGACACAACCGTTAAGTGCCAGCCCTTTGGGTGAAAGGCCAGTTCTCGCAGAAGGGGTCATAGATCAGGCAGTCCCTCCAACAAAGCTGGGATTACGCATTACTCTTACATATACACCCTCACACACAAACACATAGCTAAGACTCTAAAATTATCTTGTTCAAGATCAGATACTAAACTGGGTGGAGATAGTTTTCATGTGGCTCTGTATGGGTTCACAGAAAAAATCAGTAAAGTACACAAAGAAACGAGACAAAGCAAACTAGAGCCAGAAAAAGACAGCATCATCACCTTCTTCTTTTCTATCCACAGATAGCCAAAAATGCTGCCATAAAAAGACTACTCACTACAAAGCAATTATAGATTCTTTTTTCAATTAACTAAGGGTGACACAGGTGCTCTTATCTCAATTTCTTCATCATACCAGAACTGTTAGATACAGAAGTCTTAACTTAGATGTGACTTTCTCTAGGAAACCGGGCCTGAATCCCTGATCTTGGGTTAGGCAAGTGCCCCCTTAGGTGTTCCCACAGCATCTTGCCCTCGCTCGCCTACATGCTCAACCCCCTGCCCGCCATGGCACCTAACCGGTAATATCCGTGCGTAGCTATTTATCTCTGCATGTAGGTGAGCTTCCTTTTACTTTTTTTAAAATTGAAGTGTAATTGACTTTCAACAAAATGTTAGTTCCAGGTGTACAACATAGTGATTCGATAGTTCTATATATTACAAAATGATCACCACAATAAATCAAGTTACCATCTGTCACCATACAAAGTTATTACAATATCACTGACTATATTCCCCATGCTGTACATTTCATCCCCATGACTCATTTATTTTGTAACTGGAACTTTGTACCTCTTAATCTCCCTTACCTATTTCACTCATTCCCTCACTCTCCTCCCCTCCGGAAACCACTTGTTCTCTGTATCTATGAGTCTGTTTCTGTTTTATTTCTTCATTTGCTTTGCTTTTTAGATTCCACAGATAAGTGAAATCATGTGGTATTTGTCTTTCTCTGACTTATTTCACTTAGCATGCTGCTCTCTAGGTCCATCCATGTTGTTGCAAATGGCAAGATTTCATTCTTTTTTATGGTTGTGTGTGTGTGTGTGTGTGCGTGTGTGTGTGTGTGTACCACATCTTCTTTATCCATTCATCCATCAGTGGACGCCTAGGCTGTTTCCATATCTTGGCTATTGTAAATAATGCTTAAATGAATATAGGGGTGCACATATCTTTTCAAATTAGCATTTGCTTTTATTTTCTGCAGAATACCCAGAAGTGGAATTGCTGGAAATCCAGCAGAATCCACCCAGAAGTGGATTTTGTGGTAGTTCTATTTGTAATTTTTTGAGGAACCTCCATAGTGTTTTCCACAGTAGCTGTACACATTTACATTCCCCTAGGTGAGCTTCTTCAAAGCAAGGATAATGTCTAGTCCTCCTTTATGCCCCAGTGCCTATTCATTGAGTAAATTCATAGAGTCAGGCATGTTGAAAATTTTATTTCTATTTTTTAGCAATCAATTCAGGGAAGAAAAGTTGAATTTAGACTTGATTCCTCCCTATTCTTTTGTATGAACTTAAAATTTTTCAATAAAAACACTTTGACTCAAACTAGAAGTACATATATCATGTTGAGTTATTACACTCAAAACCACATAGTTGTGGGTTTTTTTTGTAATATGTAGTCATATTTAGGCTAAAAATCCTCAAAGGCACCCTCTGTCAGCTTGTAGATATGCACAGATTCTTCCCAATAAACCTATATTGATGTAGATATAAATATAGAAGAATAAGGCATGGTAAAATTCTCTACCTAAGGACGTAAAATCCATATACCTAAACTTAGGAGAAATTGGAGAAGTACAGTATATGCATGTCCTGAAAGACTTATGTTCCATTCTAAAGAAACGAGTCTTGGCACACTTCCCTAGTGCCAAGAACTGTTTAGCAGGAATTAATTTTTAAATGAAATAAGCTAAAAATGAAATAAATGTAGTATTATTTATAGATAAGTCTTATTCTTCAGTAATTATTGAAGCTGACACAGGTATGTTTTATCATTGGTAGTTGGACAAAGTTTGATCAACTGTCTCCCTTTTCTCATGAAATATAGATGCAATGTTCTGATTCTCACTGCTATCCCAGGTCTGGTGGTGCTTCATCATGTTCAATTTGGTAACCTAAATAATGTGGGGGAAAAAGAGCGTAATTTCAAACCAATAAGTATATCTGCGACGGAAAGAAGTGAGGTTCACGTCTCAGACACTTGTGCCTAAGTTAAGACAAATTAATTTTAAAAGATTTAATGTTTTATCTTGAACAGGGGGGAGTCTTGTTTTCTCATTCTAGCTAGATGGAAGTATCTGGCAAATGTCTTCTTTGAAAAGCATTATTTAGCAATGGAATTATAGTCAATGTCATAAGGAAAGATAAAGCAAACTGAAGGATAAAAGGATAAATGAAGAAATGTATAGCAACACTTGCTAAGGCAAGTTCCATTCATGAGTATCACCAAATGAAAGGGATACTGGATTATATCAAGTTCAACAACTTTCCTTACTCCAGGAATTGTCAGCCTTTAATATTCATAATGGTCCTCCTGAATTTTCAGGAGGGGATAGAGTACGCAGAATTTGCCATGCTTATTGTCTATATAAAGGCTTTACCACTCTTGGGAATACTAGTGCTATTGGTCAAAATTCTAGCTCTATCACTTAGTAGCTGTGTTCCCATCCATGTGCAAATTTCTTAACCCCTCTGAGCATCAGTAACCTCATTTGAAAATTTAGTCCTTTAATTTACATTTCATCAGAACTTTTGTCGTTGACTTTCCTTTGAAGTTACTTCCTATAATTAGTAACAGATAATAATATCTTCAGGGACTTCCCTGGTGGCGCAGTGGTTAAGAATCCGCCTGCCAATGCAGGGGACACGGGTTCGAGCCCTGGTCTGGGAAGATCCCACATGCCGCGGAGCAACTAAGCTCATGCACCACAACTACTGAGCCTGTGCTCTAGAGCCCAACGAGCCACAACTATTGAGCCTGCATGCCACAACTACTGAAGCCTGCATGCCCAGAGCCTGTGCTCCGCAACCAGAGGAGCCACCACAATGAGAAGCCCGTTTGCTACAACTAGAGAAAGCCCATGTGCAGCAACAAAGACCCACGCAGCCAAAAATAAATAAATAAATAAATAAATAATTTTTAAAAAAACAAAATATCTTCAGCTGCAGTAATCCATCTCCTATTCAATTTACAAAATATATATACATTCTTTTATGCATTCAGCAAACAATTATTAAGCATTTGGCATATGTCAGGCTAAGCTAGTAACAGGATATCAATATACACAGAGCTGATGGTCTTGCTGGGGAGACAGTGATGAAATCTTAACACAGGTTAGCAGCAGCTACCAAAAAGAGAGACTATAACAAGAGGCCTAAACTGTAGGGGAGAAATATTGGAGTTGAAATCCGAGGAGATGAAATTAAGTTAGTGGAGATAAACGAAACAGAATTCTAGAGGCTAAGGGAACAAGAATGTGCAAAGACCATGTGGCAGAAGGGAGGAGAGCGATTTTAAGGAGGAGAAAGGGCAGTGTAGTTGGAGTTCAGAGAGCTAAGGGAGATAATATGAAAAGAATCAAGAGAGAAAGACAGGGGGCTGTGTTAGGCTTTGGAATGGTGGAAATGGTTTCCACCTGGAGAGTGGCATAATCAAACTAGCATTTTGAAAATCTCCCTCAGGCTATATTTGGAAAATGGATTGGATGGGGACAAAAGTGGATGCAAGGGAATCAGTCAAGAGGCTATTGCAGTAATAATGATAATTTAGACTATTATGGGAACAGTAGATACAGTAGAATTACAACAAATCTGAGAGATATTTAACAATTGGTAATGAATTGGGTAAAGGAGTTGGGTTCATTTTACACAATCAAGTCTTAAGCATCAGTATTTGATCTGGTATGTAAAATGTACTTCCAAATCAGTTGATGCTTTTTCTTTACTATATTATGGCAGATTTATCTCAATTACTATAATACTTCTCCTCTTTCAAAAACTGTCATGATTCTTAATCATATTCCACAACGGTCATTGTTGGATGTTTATGCCTTATGGAATAGTGGAACCAAAAACTTTAAAATACATTTATGTTAAATATATCATGTGTCTTTTTGTACATTATCATTACTCTTAGCTTAATACATTGTAAACTGCAGTGCTCACCTCCTCACCCATTTTCCATCAGCACTGGTAATATGGACTACTTGTTCCTGCCTACAATTCACTCAAGATGAGAGCAAATTTATTTGTGGGAATATGTAGGAGGTTTGCTCTGGGAACAAAGGAACAGTACTGTACATCACATTGGCGGTTATCCTTCCTTCCCAAAATTGCTGCTTAATCTCGTCAACAAACAAACAGAACACAGTAAAATAACAAGGATTACAAATACTTAAGAGTTTAGTGGACTGACTGCCCATTTGTTGAATTTGACAGGAAGGGTAAACTTGGTCTCAATATATACATTTGAATTTTAAAAGATTTAGACAGAAAGTTGATGACTCTTTGAAAACAATATTTTAAAAGTGTATTTAATACATAAATAAAAAGGAGAGAATAAAAACATTTACAGTGGTTACTTCTGAGGAATGGGTTTGGGGTGCCAGTATAGGGGACTTTGCCTATTACTTTATATGTTTGAATTTTAAAAGCAGGCATTATTTGGTAACCAAAATAAAAGAAAAAAGAGCAGATATGAAAAAGAAGATCAATAAAATAATATCACTGTTTTGTAATGCCAGGATAGTGAAGGCAACATTTATCACAGAAACAAAATGTATTACACTAGACTTTCATTACAAACAACTACTTTTCAAGGTCCACGATCTGACTAACCCATGGCATTTATCTATACACTAAATCTCCACAATCAACTTGATGTACCCTGCATCTCTGGAGTACCTGACTAGACAACAAATTATCCCAAAATTGAGGCAGTAGACTTTGGGAGCAACTGTAGATTTGCAGTTTGCTTTCTGCATCTAATTTTTTTCTGGTTTTATGTTTATCTTAGTTTAGGATTTAGGGTTTATTACCATTGGGAGATTTGTTTATTGATTTGCTTGCTCTCTTCCTTGTTTTTACTATATATATATATATATTTTTTCCTTTTACTCTTTTAGTGAGTGTGTCTGTGTATGCTTCTTTGTGCAATTTTGTCAGTATAGCTTTGCTTTTACCATTTGTCCTAGGCTTCTGTCTGTCCGATTTTTTTAAAATTACTTTTTAATTTTTAATAATTTTTTCTATTTTAATAACTTTATTTCATTTCTTTTTCTTTCTTTCTTTCTTTTTCTCTCCCTTTTCTTCTGAGCCGTGTGACTGACAGGGTTTTTGTGCTCTGGCCAGGGGTCAGGCCTATGCCTCTGATGTGGGAGAGCCAAGTTCAGGACATTGCTCCACCAGAGACCTCCTGGCTCCACTTAATATCAAACAGCGAAAGCTCTCCCAGAGATCTCCACATCAACACTAAGACCCAGCTCCACTCAACAATCAGCAAGCTACAGTGCTGGACACCTTATGCCAAACAACTAGCAAGACAGAAACACAAGCCCACTCATTAGCAGAGAGACTGCCTAAATTCATAATAAGGTCACAGGCACTCCCAAACACAGCACCGTACACAGTCCTGCCCACCTGAAAGACAAGATCCAGCCTCATCCACCTGAACACAGGCACCAGTCCCCTCCAACAGGAAGCACACACAACCCATTGAACCAACCTTAGGCACTGGGGGCAGACACCAAAAACAATGGGAAGTATGAACGTGCAGGCTGCGAAAAGGAGACCCCAAACACAGTAAGTTAAGGAAAATGAGAAGACAGAGAAACACACAGCAGATAAAGGAGCAGGGTAAAAAACGACCAGACCAAACGAAAAAGAGGAAATAGGCAGTCTACCTGAAAAAGAATTCAGAGTAATGATAGAAAAGATGATCCAAAACCTTGGAAATAGAATGGAGAAAATAAATGCTTAACAAGGACCTTGAAGAACTAAAGAGCAAACAAACAATGATGAACAACACAATAAATGAAATTGAAAGTTCTGTAGAAGGAATCAATAGCAGAATAACTGAGGCAGAAGAATGGATAAGTGACTGGGAAGATAAAATAGTGGAAATAATTACCGCAGAGCAGAATAAAGAAAAAAGAATGAAAAGAATTGAGGACAGTCTCAGAGACCTCTAGGAAAACATTAAATGCACCAACATTCGAATTATAGGGGTTCCAGAACAAGAAGAGAAAAAGAAAGGGACTGAGAAAATATTTGAAGAGATTATAGCTAAAAACTGCCCTAATAAGGGAAAGGAAAGAGTCAATTAAGTCCAGGAAGCACACAGAGTCCCATACAGGATAAATCCAAGGAGAAACATGCCAAGACACATGTTAATCAAACTATCAAAAATTAAATACAAAGAAAAGAAAATTAAAAGCAGCAAGGGAAAAGCAACAAATAACATACAAGGGAATCCCCATAAGGTTACCAGCTGATCTTTCAGCAGAAACTCTGCAAGCCAGAAGGGAGTGGCAGGACATATTTAAAGTGATGAAAGGGAAAAACCTACAACCAAGATTACTCTACCCAGCAAGGATCTCATTCAAATTCGACAGAGAAATTAAAACCTTTACAAACAAGCAAACGTTAAGAGAATTCAGCACCACCAAACCAGCTTTAAAACAACTGCTAAAGGAACTTCTCCAGGCAAGAAACACAAGAGGGGGAAAAGACCTGCAATACCAAACTGAAAACAATTAAGAAAATGGTAAGAGGAACATACATATCGATAATTCCCTTAAATGTAAATGGATTAAATGCTCCAGACAAAAGACATAGTCTGGCTGAATGGATACAAAAACAAGACCCATATATATGCTGTCTACAAGAGACCCACTTCAGACCTACGGACACATACAAACTGAATGTGAGGGGATAAAAAAAGAAATTCCATGCAAATGGAAATCAAAAGAACACTGGAGTAGCAATTCTCATATCAGACAAAATAGACTTTAAAAGAAAAATTATTACAAGAGACAAAGAAGGACACTACATAATGATCAAGGGATCAATCCAAGAAGATATAACAACTGCAAATATTTATGCACTCAACATAGGAGTACCTCAATACATAAGGCAAATGCAACCAGTCATAAAAGGGGAAAGTGACTGTAGCACAAGCAAAGTAGGGGACATTAACACCCCACTTTCACCAGGAACAGATCATCCAAAATGAAAATAAATAAGGAAACACAAGCTTTAAATGATACATTAAACAAGATGGACTTAATTGATATTTTTAGGACACTCCATTAAAACCAACAGAATACACTTCCTTCTCAAGTGCTTATGGAATATTCTCCAGGGTACATCATATCTTGAGTCACATATCAAGCCTTGGTAAATTTAAGAAAATTGAAATTGTACCAAGTAACTTTTCCGACCACAACGCTATGAGACTAGATATCAATTACAGGAAAAACTCTGTAAAAAATACAAACACATGGAGACTAAGCAATACAGTACTAAATAACCAAAAGGTCACTGTAGAAATCAGAAAAGGAAATCAAAAAATACCTAGAAACAAATGACAATGAAAACATATTGACCCAAAACCTGTGCGATGCAACAAAGGCAGTTCTAAGAGGGAAGTTTATAACAATTTAATCCTACCTCAAGAAAGAAGAAATATCTCAAATAAACAACTTAACCTTACACATACAGCAATTAGAGAAAGAAGAACAAAAAATACCCCAAAGTTAACAGAAGGAAAGAAATCATAAAGATCAGATCAGAAATAAATGAAAAAGAAATGAAGGAAACAAGAGCAAAGATCAATAAAACTAAACGCTGGTTCTTGAGAAGATAAACAAAATTGATAAACCATTAGCCAGACTCACCAAGAAAAAAAGGGGGAAGACTCAAATCAACAGAATTAGAAATGAAAAAGGAGAAGTAACAACTGACACTGCAGAAATACAAAGGATCATGAGAGAGTATTACAGGCAACTATGTGCCAATAAAATGGACAACCTGGAAGAAATGGACAAATTCTTAGAAAACCACAACCTTCTGAGACTGAACCAGGAAGAAATAGAAAATATAACAGACCAAACACAAGCACTGAAATTGAGACTGTGATTAAAAATCTTCCAACAAGCAAAAGCCCAGGACCAGATGGCTTCACAGGCGAACTCTATCAAACATTTAGAGAAGAGCTAACACCTATCCTTCTCAAACTTTTCCAAAATATAGCACAGGGAGAAACACTCCCACACTCATTCTACGAGGCCACCATCACCCTGATACCAAAACCAGAAAAAGATGTTACCAAAAAAGAAAACTACAGGCCAATATCACTGATGAACATAGATGCAAAAATCCTCAACTAAATAGTAACAAACAGAATCCAGCAGCACATTAAAAGGATCATACACCATGATACAGTGAGGTTTATCCCAGGAATGCAAAGATTCTTCAATATACGCAAATCAATCAATGTGATACACCATATTAAAAAACTGAAGGATAAAAACCATATGATCATCTCAATACATGCAGAAAAAGCTTTTCACAAAATTCAATGTCCATTTATGAAAAAACCCTCCAGAAAGGAGGCATAGAGGAAACTTACCTCAACATAATAGAGGCCATATATGACACACCCACAGCCAGGATCCTTCTCAATGGTGAAAAACTGAAACCCTTTCCTCTAACATCAGGAAGAAGACAAGGTTGCCCACTCTCACCACTATTATTCAACGTACTTTTGGAAGTTTTAGCCACAGCAATCAGAAAAGAAAAGTATTACTTTTTTCCAAATCGGAAAGAAAGAAGTAAAGCTGTCACTTTTTGCAGATGACATGATACTATACATAGAGAATCCTAAAGATGCTACCAGAAAACTACTAGAGCTAATCAATGAATTTGGTAAAGTAGCAGGATACAAAACTAATGCACAGAAATCTCTTGGACTCCTGTACACTAATGATGAAAAATCTGAAAGAGAAATTAAGGAAACACTCCCATTTACCAATGCAACAAAAAGAATAAAATACCTAGGAATAAGCCTACCTAAGGAGAGAAAATACTTGTATGCAGAAAACTATAAGACACTGATGAAAGAAATAAAAGATGATACAAACAGATGGAGAGATATACCATGTTCTCGGATTGGAAGAATCAACATTGTGAAAATGACTACACTACCCAAAGCAATCTACAGATTCAATGCAATCCCTATCAAACTGTTCACAGAACTAGAACAAAAAATTGCATAATTTGTATGGAAACACAAAAGACCCCAAACAGCCAAAGCAATCTTGAGAAAGAAAAATGGAGCTGGAGGAATCAGGCTCCCGGACTTCAGACTATACTGCAAAGCTACAGTAATCAAGACAGTATGGTACTGGAACAAAAACAGAAATATAGATCAATGGAACAGGATAGAAAGCCCAGAGACAAGACCATGCACATATGGTCACCTTAATTTTGAAAAAGGAGGCAAGAATATACAATGGAGAAAAGACGGCCTCTTCAATAAGTGGTGCTGGGAAAATTGAACAGCTACATGTAAAAGAATGAAATTAGAACACTCCCTAACACCATACACAAAAAGAAACTCAAAATGGATGAAATACGTAGAGGCAGAACACTCTATCAGATAAATCACAGCAAGATACTTTTTGACCCATCTCCTAGAGGAATGGAAATAAAAATGAAAATAAACAAATGGGACCTAATGAAAATTAATAGCTTTTGCACAGCAAAGGAAAACATAAACAAGATGAAAAGACAACCTCCAGAATGGAGAAAATGTTTGAAAATGAAGAAACTGACAAAGGATTAATCTCCAAAAACTTTACAAGCAGCTCATGCAGCTCAATATCAAAAAAACAAACAACCCAGTCCAAAAATGGGCAGAAGACCTAAATAGACATTTCTCCAAAGAAGACATAAAGATGGCCAAGAAGCACATGAAAAGCTGTTCAACATCACTAATTATTAGAGAAATGAAAATCAAAACTACAATGAGGTATCACCTCACACTGGCCAGAATGGCCATCATCAAAATATCTACAAACAATAAATGTTGGAGAGGGTGCGGAGAAAAGGGAACCCTCTTGCACTGTTGGTGGGAATGTAAATTGATACAGCCACTATGCAGAACAGTATGGAGGTTCCTTAAAAAACTAAAAATAGAACTACCATGTGACCCAGCAATCCTACTACTGGGCATATACCCTGAGAAAACCATAATTCAAAAAGAGTCATGTACCACAATGTTCATTGCAGCTCTATTTACAATAGCCAGGACATGGAAGCAATCTAAGTGTTCATTGACAGATGAATGGAGAAAGCAGATGTGGCACATACATACAATGCAATATTACTCAGCCATAAAAAGAAACGAAATTGAGTTATTTGTAGTGAGGTGGATGAACCTAGAGTCCGTCATACAGAGTGAAGTAAGTCAGAAAGAGAAAAACAAATACTGTATGCTAACACATATATATGGAATCTAAGGAAAAAAAACAAAAAATGGTTCTGAGGACCCTATGGGCAGGACAGGAATAAAGATGCAGACATAGAGAATGGACTTGAGGACACGGGGCGGGGGAAGGGGGAGCTGGGATGAAGTGAGAGTGTGGCATGGACATATATACACTACCAAATGTAAAACAGATAGCTAGTGGGAAGCAGCCTCATAGCACAGGGAGATCAGCTTGGTGCTTTGTGACCACCTAGAGGGGTGGGATAGGGAGGGGGGAGGGAGACGCAAGAGGGACAAGATATGGGGATATATGTATATGTATAGCTGATTCACTTTGTTATAAAGCAGAAACACACCATTCTAAAGCAATTATACTCCAATAAAGATGTTCAAAAAAATGTACAGATTCTTGCCCATCCCAAGATTATGAGGACATTCTATTTTTCTTACCTTATTGAACTTGCAAGAGTCTCTAATACAACGATGAACAAAAGTGGAAATAAAAGATATACTTATCTTATTCACAATCTCAACAAAAAAGCTGTCAATAATTCAACATTATGTAGTCGAGGTTTTCTGTAGCTTTTTTGTAGATACCATTTATCTGATTAAGCAAGTACTGCTCTATTCCCATTTTGCTAATTTTTATCATAAATGAGTGGTAAATTTTATCAAAAGTTTTTTTCCTCTCACCTACAGAGATGATTGTATGGTTTTTCATTTTTACTCTATTAATGTGGTAAACTGTGTTTACTGATTTTCCAATAATTAACTTGCATTCTTAGAATTAACCCAACATTTTAGTAATATATTATCCATTTTATATGTCACTGAATTTGATTTACTAACTTTTGCTAATGTTCTAGTTAGGATTTTTGCATCTATCTTCAGGAGAAAAATTGGACGATGATTTTCTTTTAATATCCTTCTTGGCTTTGGTGTCAAGGTTATGCTGTCCTAATGTGAATTTATATTTGACTGTTTCCTCCTTAAATGTTTGGAAGAATTTGCTGGAGAATTTAAGTGGTAATTTCTTTATCAGAAGATCTTTAATTATGAAGCAAATTTCTTTAATAGATATAGGATAATTCAGATTTTCTAAAATGTGTTATATCCGTTTTAGTGTGTTTTTAAGGAACTTAACCATTTCATTTAAATTTTCAAATTTTTTGGCATAAAATTTGGTAATATCTAATTATATCATCCTCTTAATATCTATATTCTAGTGTTATTCTTTTTGCACTTTTGATTTTAGCAATTTGCAACTTATTTTTTTCCTTAATTATTCCTACCACAGTTTTATAAATTTTGTTAGCCTTTTCAAAGAACTGATTTTTGGCTCTATTTATTCTTTTACTGCTTGTTTTCTGTATCAATGACTTCTGTTCTTATCTTTTTTTTTTTTTTTTTTTTTTGCAGTACGTGGGCCTCTCACTGTGGTGGCCTCTCCCGTTGCGAAGCACAGGCTCCTGACGCGCAGGCTCAGTGGCCATGGCTCACGGGCCCAGGCACTCCGCAGCATGGGGGATCTTCCCGGACCGGGGCACGAACCCGTGTCCCCTGCATCGGCAGGCAGTCTCTCAACCACTGTGCCACCAGGGAAGTCCTGTTCTTATCTTTATGTTCTTCTAATTTCTTTGAGTTTACTTTGCTTGTTTAGATCCTTGAGACTGATATTTAGATCACTGGCTCTCAGCCTTTCTTTTTTCTAATGTAAGAATTTAAGGCTATAAATTTCCCTATAAGTACTGTTTTAGCTGCAACCCACAAGGTTTGATATGTTGAATTTTCATTATCACTTGAATATATTTTTAATTTTCATTATGATTAGTTACTTTGACACATGAGGGAAAGAGTATTAGTTAATTTCCAAATATTAGAATTTTCTCATTTTCATTTTGTTGCTTATTTCCACTTTAATACTATTGTGATCAGAAAATAAACTCCATGTCTTCCATCTTTTGAGATTTGTTGAAAAATGCCTCTGTCTAGGCATACATACTAATGGCCAAATGTCTCTTGTGCACTTAAAAAATGAATATTCCTCAGTTGGTAGGTGTAGGTATATATATTTCTATATATTACAATTAGGTCAAGTTTGTTAAATGTGGTATCTGAATCTTCTATATGTTTACTGACTTTTTTTCTGCATGTTCTGTTAATTATTAAAGAGGTATGGTGAAATCCCAAATAAGTTTGAGGATCTGTACATGTCTTGCTTTAGTACTATTAGTTGCTTACTTTTTAATATTTTAAGGTATTTCTATGCATACATAAAACTGCACTGCATCCTTTGGTTAATGTTTGCATGGTATTTCTTTTTTACTTTTAACTTTTTATGGCTTTATATTTAGAGTGTGCCAGGTATAGTCAGCAAATAGTTGTCCTTTATTATGATCCAGTCCAATAATCATTGTTTTTAAATTGAAGTTTTTAGTCTTTCACATTGGTGTTAAATCTCCACCTTAATATGTTCTTTATTTGTCTCATGGTTCTTTATTCTTTAACTCTCCTTTTATCTTCAACTAAACAAAAATTTTTTTCATTATTCTACTTTGTTCCTCTTTCAGCTTGCTAGTTATACTTTTTAATTTATTTATTTATTTTTTTGCGGTAAGCGGGTCTCTCACTGCCGTGGCATCTCCCGTTGCAGAGCACAGGCTCCGGACCCGCAGGCTCAGCGGCCATGGCTCACGGGCCCAGCCACTCCACAGCATGTGGGATCCCCCCAGTCCGGGGCACAAACTCGCGACCCCTGCATCGGCAGGTGGACTCCCAACCACTGCACCACCAGGGAAGCCCCTAGTTATACATTTTTTAAGTGGCTACCCTAGAAACTAAAATATGTTCCATTGATTTATTACACTACCATAATCAATATTTTACCATTTCCTGAATAAGGACTTCACGTTTTTTTAACTTCATTTATCCCACACCCCACTGTCATCTTAGTTATTATTATTGGTTTTTATTGTAATGCTACATATATTTTATCTTTCAAGTTTTTTGTTATGGAGAATTCCAACATATAAAAATTGAATTAACAATGCAATGAAACCCCGATATCCAACAGTTTGTTTAATGATCATTAGCTCATGACAAGTCTTGTTCCATCTCTATTCCCACCCACGTCTCCCTCAACCATATTATTTTAAAGAAAATTCCAAACATCATATCATATCTCTTGTAACTATTTTTTGTCACTTACTATTTAGGATGTATCTCTAAAAGATAAGCAGTTTTTTAAAACATAACCATAATATTATCAAACATGAAAAAATTTAACAGTAATGCCAGAATGCCATCAAATATTCTGTAAATATTCAAATATCCAAATGTCATAGCTATTTTTACAAGTATTCTAAAATCAAGATCCAAATAAGTTCTGTACACTGTAATTGGTTGATATGTCTTTGAATGTTTATTTAACCTACAAATCTCCCTAAATCTTTTTTTCCCTTGCTACTTATTCATTACAGAAACTGGATTCTTTGAACTAAGGTTTTCCATTATCTGATTTTTTGGTATGGTATTATATTAAACAAAATGTCCCCTATCTGTAAATTCTATTTGTTGGTAGTTAGATCTAGAGGCCTAGTCAGACTCAGGTTCATTTTTTGTTGTTTTGTTTGTGGCAAGACTACCTCATGGCTGATGATGTGTATTTCTCTCTCAGCAGGCACACCATGTCTGGCTGCACTCTGTAATATTCCTAGTCATTAATATCCAATGCCTGGATCCATTAATTCATTAGAATTTAAAAATAAGAATATTCTAATTGTTATTTTTTCATTTATTAGCTGGAATACTATTATCAAGAGAAAATTCTCCCCATCTATGTTAACTTACTCAGTAGTATAAGAAATGCAGAATAAATGTTCAATTCTTAAATTTTTATACTATATTTTAAAATAATAAATAAACCACCCTTCTATGGTAACCAACTGTTATTATTAAGATTATGAAACTATGGGTTTAAAATATTTAATTCCAATAATTGCAGTTCCTATTCCAATGGAGGCTTAAATTGTCCCATCTTTGGTTACAGGGAGTTAAACTCTGCTAGACATTGTTTGGATTGTTTCAAACAGTCTATATGCATTTATATTTACTTCTATATTTATCCTTTTTGGTGCTTTATGTGCCTTCCTGCACTTCCATGATTTCACCTGAGACCATTTCTCTTCTGGTTGCAGAGCTCCCTTTGACAGTTTCATTGTAGAGAAGCTGTTAATTAATTCTCATTTTAATTTTTCTAAAAATATCTTTTTTGAAGGATATGCTCACTGAATATAGAATTCTAGACTGACAATTACTTTCTTTGGCTTTTTAAATATGTCATACTATTTTTCTTTAGCTTCCATTGTTTCTGTTTAAAAATCAGTTATAAGTCTAACGGGTATTCCTTTGAAACCGTATCTTTTTTCCTTTAGATATTTTTAAGATTTTCTTTTTTTCTTCGGTTTTTCAGTAGTTGTACTACTATATATATATATATATTTATTTGATTTTCTTTGCTTATAGAGTTTCTTAAATTTCTGGCTTGATATTGTTCATCAATTTTGCAAAATTCTTGATCAGTATCTCTTCAAATACTGCTTCTGTTTCTATTTTCTCTCTAATCTCCTTCTGGTGTCCAATGACCAGGCCCAGACCTTTGCGCTATCCAATACGTCTCTTATGGAATTTTATTTTTGCATTCTTTTTTCCACTCTGTGTTTTAATCTGGGTATTTTCTACTGACCTATTTTTTAAGTCACTAATTCTCTCTTCTGGTGTATCTAATATGTTTTTAAAACCATCTACTGGGTTCTTAATTTCAGTTACTATAATTTTAAATTTGAAGTTGTCCATCTGATTCCTTTTACAGATTCCAGATCTCTAGTGAAACTCTGTCTCTTCTTGAACACATGAATCAGTTATTTGGAAGTCTGCGTCTGATAACTCCAATATCTGAATCACTTCTGAACCTATCACTTTTGGCTATTTTTTCTTTCTTGATTTTTGGTCATTTGTTCCTATTTCCTGGCATGCCTACTAATTTTTTAGTAAATGACAGATACATTGTTTATGGAAAATTATACAAGTTTGAACAATGCTACCTTCCTCCAAAGATGATTTGAGCTTCTTTTGGCAGGCAGATCATCTTTATTCAACTGAGAGTGGTATATTTCCAGTTTGCTTTTATCCTAGGATATAGCTATTCAGGAGACCCGATTAAAAGCCTTGAGTGTTAATCATGGTCCTAACCTCCTCAGAAGGTCTATGAGACTGCTAAAATCTGTGCATATTTACCTTTTAATCTCTTATCAGGTGTTTTCAACAATTTTTTTTTTTTTTTGGTCTCACCCTAGAAGTACACAACAAGGCCTCAAGGGAAAATTCCATGCGGCATTTTGACTTCACTTCTCTGTGCTTCCTTTCCTCTGAGATTTTGGTTCCTTAAGCCTTGAACTCCATTGATCATGAAAAAAATTAAATTATTTCCCTTTTAGAAAACAAAATTTTAAGTTCTATTCCTTATTGATGTTTTTATGCTTTTACTTTCCCTGATTTTTAATATTTTTAAAAGCCCGTCACATTCTCATTATTCCAATACAAACACAAAGAAACATGTAGAAATAGAAAGCAATAAAGTATTGACCTTCACTAGGCAATCAAACCTGAGCTAAGGTCAGGAAATCTGCAGGTTTCTCAAGTAGGGATATGGAAGAGAAGAGAAGCGAGATGTGCTATTTATCACAGACAATACTCAGCACAATTTTATTGCTCCTTGGGGAATCCAAAGCTTTTAAAGGTGCTATTATTATTTGGAAGCCCTCCAGAGAGCACTAAGTATTAAAAATAGCACCTGTACTCTGCTAAGTCAAATCACCTACTTATTACCCAGAGTGATGAAAATCATCTAATAAAATATTACAGACACTTGATCAAAATCATGCACACAATTCATATGCTCAGAGAAGTTGAAGGAAATGTCTATTCCTGGCTCAATACATATTTTTTCAATGGATAACTAACTTAATGAGGAGATAAAGATAATATCACTGTTTTGTTTGTTTTTTAATTAAACATGTTTAAGCTTTTTAAACAGTCAAAATAAGACCTCTGTAGTAGCATCTTCTGTTTTTCTTGCCCAGCGTCTATATAAAACCTTGCCTTTGTAATAGTGGCCCTTTTTTTTTTTTTTCCTTTGGAGAGCCTGCTCCCCCTCCAATCCTTAGAATACAGATATAGGAATGTGACCCAGGTCTGGCCAATCACTGTTCTGTTCCATTGACCACAGTTACTGGTACAGCAATAAGCATGTGACCCAAGTTATTCTGATGAGACACAGTACTTGGACTTATAAAAACTACTGGAAAGACTAACTCTGCTGGGATAGCTAAACTGGTAGAATGGAAGGTCCAGTGTGGTGATCACCACATAAAGAAGGTCTGCTTACGAGTGGAGCCAAAACTACCAAGGACTTCTCAGTTACCTGAGTCAGTAAATGCCCCTTATTGCTTAAGCTAGGCTAGTAAGACTGGGTTTCAGACCAGCAACCAGGAGTCTTTACTAACATAGCTACATCCAAAAAGTACATAGCAGCAACCAAGTCTGTTGACAAGAGTGATTAACCCTCAGGTTTAAGACAAAACTCTGGCTGCTAAATGAAATGATGAAGCAGCATTAGGAACACTTCTCAGGTATGAGGTAAAATGTATTCCAGTCCACCGATAATGTTTTCATTTCCCATCTCCATTTACATTATACCCAAGACATGAGACGTGTACATTTATCAATAACATCAAATAATGTAGCTCAATTCTTCAGACTCCAAGAATGGATTACTGTTGGCATTTTATCCTGTTCCTCACAGACGCTAGTTATTTGGGGACTGGAACAAGTTATAAAAATTTCTAATTAGGGGAAACATTCATGTGTTTTATGTTTTTAAAATGATATCTTCAGCTCTGACTTTATACAATGGGTTGGTGGTAGCCATAAATAATATTCCTAGGAGAAAGCCAACAAATAAAATAAGAATTCCTCCAGTAATCTTGTTGTCCTTTAAGTGGACACAGATTCAAGCATGTGCACATACTGGAAATCACACATTTGTACTCATGGCATTTAATTACAAATAAAATGAAATCTGAAAAACCAGAATTTTAAATATTAATTTAATAACCTTTATGTACCTAGTTTCTGAATGATTCTCTTCCTCTCTAGGGAGGCATCTAATGTCAAACTGTGATATTAAGGTGACATTAAGGTGAGTCATGGTAAATTAAAAGGCATGAGGAAGGCACATGTCAGAATTATTAATTTTAAAAAAAGATGAAATACTGCCTTCCTTAAAATTATGCATTGCTAATCTATGCTGAACTTTGAAGTGTGGTTTTATTTCCCTCATTTGTAACCAATCACTGTCTCCAGAAGGAAGAGGTTAAAAAGAGAAAGACTGTAAGAGAAGCAAAACCATTTGAAAACCCCAAAATAAATGAGAAGTCAAAAGAAAAATGACAAGTTTGTTCGTTATTTAAAGAAGAATTTTCAGTGGGCCAACCATGGCTGATACCATTATAACCATGCCCAAATTCACCAAGGCAGTTGTTTCTAAACTTTTTTTGAGTTTTTAAATAGATAGATAGATTGATAGATGACATGTATACATATATCAATACATAAAAATAAAGAACTCTTATACCCTGACCACATTAAATAAAATCTCAAATATTCTATTCTATTCCATTCTGTTTCACTTCACTAAAAATAAATGCTGATCACAAATCACTAAATTGTTTCCACAACATACCAGTAACTTAAAACTAGATGCAAAGCATATGATTTGGCACAAATGGAAGAAATTATACATCTTAGGCTAAAAGAATCAGACATTATTATTATTATATTATTACCAACACTAATTTCAGATTGACTTTTCCAAAATGAAATCAAATCAGCTCTACACAGTGAAATCTCTTATACTGTTCATTAACTTCACCAAATATTTTCATAAAGCACTTGAAGTGAGATGTTTCATTCAGAATGATCTCCCTCTGATCATATTTTGAAAAAACTCAATGCAAGCTCACCGTCTCAAAGTGAATCCAAAGACACTAAACTTTTCCTTTTAAAAAAAAAAAACGCATGTCTCTACAAAAGTCAGTGAAACAGAATGTTATGGGGTAATATTCTAATGTAACAAGGAGGTATCCCATTATTTGTTCTGTTTTACCTCTTGGTATCAACTACTGTTTGATTACTCTTTCTGTAAAGAAAATGTATTCTTAATGAACCTAAAGGAAGACAATGATTTGCTGAATGAAAAATGTGACATGTAAAACAAAGCACTCCTCATTCCACACCAGTGTATACAATATCATTTGGCTACCCAGACCTTCTTAAAGCTCTAACCTCCTGATGACTCCCCTCCCCGATATTTCCTTTTACCTTGGAGGCAGGAAGTGGGAAGGAATGTTTCCTTTCCAGACCCATTATTAACTGAAAATTCCAGTGCCCTGAATGTCTTTTTTTCCATTCAAAAAAAAGTAATCGTGACTCCTATTAAAATGATTTCCTTTATTAACTCCTGCCTAAGAATTTACATGTTGGCATGTTTGAAAGTACACCCTGCAGAAACTAGGCATGGTGCTCATCGTCAACATGACAGACTGATGATGGGTGATGGGTTTCCTGTCAACTCCCATGCCACACTGACTAAATTTCTATTGAGACCACAGGGTAGACCCAGCTTATGAATTTTTTTGTCTTCTTTCTGCTTCACAGATCACTCATAATCACACATAGAAAAAAAATAAGAGAGAAGAAAATCAGAGAAGCCGTTTCCCACTGATGCTGAAAGCAGAAGCAAATGCCATAATCCTCAGCATGGAGAGTAAAACCGTGTGGCAAAAAGCAGCCAGTGTTGTAGTGTGGCTGGTTCAGCATTAAGACCAAAATGGGCCACTCTAAGCTCTGGGGTTCAGTCAGTGGGGGTTTTCTCCAATTTGTCCTTAAAGGTTGAAATTTGTCATACTTATGCTCAGCCACCCTTAAGATGCTTGAGTGTATGGCTGTGTGTGAAACAGAAATAAAACCTGTAGAGCTGTTTTCTGAATTGAATAAGACACCATAAGTTCACAACCTCCAAATAACTGAAGGTACTGTAATAATTCCAAAAGGGTGTGCTGAACAGTCGGGATGCTGGTATCCTCCATTAAGGGAGACATGGTTAGCCACGTGGCTTAGCACAATTTGGGAAAGAAGCGTAAAGCTTGCACAGGAAAACTTGGTCAGAAATTCCTTTTCCTTAATCTTATCTCTTTCTTTCATTCTCTCCTTACTTCATTGACACATGGGCAAGTGAAAAAGACTAGAAAGACAACAGGGGATGTTAAGGAGGAGGAAACAAAAGTGTGACCCCCAAAGTTTGTCATTTGTCCTGGCAGTTGATACCAGAGGCAGTAACCAGCCATGTTCCTTCCCTGAGTCAGGTCCTTCAAGGACCTGAGATGGAGCAAGTGCAGAGAAGCAGCTTTGGGATGGCTAGGGCAGTGCTTCTTGAACTTTAACATGCCTGCAAATCACCTGGGGGTTTCTTTCTCTTTTTTTTTTTTTAACATCTTTATTGGAGTATTATTGCTTTACAATGGTGTGTTAGTTTCTGCTGTATCACAAAGTGAATCAGCCATACCTATACATTTATCCCCATATCTCCTCCCTCTTGCGTCTCCCTCCCTCCCACCCTCCCATCTCACCCCTCCAGGCGGTCACAAAGCACCTAGCTGTTCTCCCTGTGCTATGCGGCTGCTTCCCACTAGCCATCTATTTTACATTTTCACCTGGGTTTTTTTTAAAATGTAGATTATGATTCTGGGATGGGGCCTTAGATTCTGTACTCCATGAGGATCTTGTTAATATGCTGATTCTGAGAGTGGAGTGGGGCCTCAGATTCTGCAATTTTGCTCTCAGAAGAAACCCAAGCTGGCATCCCATGTCATGCCCCACTGCTGCTCTTCGGGTCTGGTCCACTGGCATACACTTAGCCTTTTTCTTAGAGAAATTTCACCTGACTCCATTCCTTTTTAAAGACACCTCCAGTAGAGAGGCAAAAAGCATGGCATAGTAGAAAAAGTACTGGCTCTGGAGTCAGACAAATTTGGGTTGAAATTCCATCTCTGCAAAACTGATTTGCACTGTGTGTTGTAGGTGAGTTTTTTTTTAACCCCTCTGAGGTTCCTTTCTCCATCTATAAATGGGGCATGCTATCTTTCTAACTATCTTTCTAACTGCTACAAAGAACAAATGATATCATGTGCACACTCTGGAAAGTTCATTCATGGAATAAATGAATAAGGAGTTTAAAGCACCGTAATTCTATCCACACGCAATAACAAGGGGCTGGGGGTGTGTTACAATGTTTGAATACACCTTAACTTTTGCTAATACTATGGCTTTGTCTCTGTCTTAGATATACAACTACAGGTTGCATAGAGTTCTAAGCACATTAAGTCAAGCATTTCTCCCCATTTCCAATACTTTTCTGACTCTATAAAGCTACTCTCTGGTCATGCTTTTAGTAATGATGGAATCCGGGGCAGATTTGTTCTAAATATTTCTTGCTCTGTCTAATGGTAAAAATATACTTGATAATTTTCTTTCCCTCGATTAATTCAGTTCCTAGACTTGTTCTTCTGGACTTTGGCTCCTATTTCCAATGACAGATCCTCCTTGTTCTCAAGCTGCCCCTTCTAGTCTCTCTTCTCTGATATAAAGTCAGGCTCCCCTTTGCTCCCACAGTAAATAAGGCAAAGGCGCCCCTCCTACCCATGTTGTCCAGTGGTGAATCTGAGTTCCTCTAGGTGAATCTAAAAGGTTCCTCTCAGTTAACCAGAGGAATTAAGGGGAAACAGCTAAAGTAAACCTTCCCTAACCCTCCCACATCCGCAGATTGATCCCAGCACTCAAAACTCAGGGTTTAATAAAGAGAGGAAAGGAGACGGGGCTATTCTAATGAATATACTAGAAATAAGGAAGGAAATAGAAGAAAACTGTGAAATTGTGATATCAGCTGCCACATCCTGCCTCCCCTGACTACCTCTGGCATCTCCAAGGAGGATGGGGCTGGCAGTCGATGGGTGTTATAACTCCTAGGTATATCTCCTTGACCCTTCTGGGCCCTGTCATGACTTCTGTTTAGGTGACACTAAAGGGTCTTGAGCACCATTAGAACAGGAAGCACATGCCAACTACAGAAGTCCCAATTCATGAGAAAAATCAATGATCGTTCAGGGATGCCCCTGACATCACTTCCTCTGCCCCAGTGGCCTCTCTCCCCCAAGCTGTTACAGCAGAAGTGGGGCCTGCTTCCTGTTAGCTCATTTCCATCCCAGACTGAATCAGAGGAATGAATTATTACTGGCTCATCTGTCTTATTAGATTGATCTGTATGATACTGCCATATTTGTAGTTCGAATACTGCTTATATCCTATTTACAGAAACAGAGTTTCACTGCTACAAAAAACTAAACCATTTCTATGGCTGGGCTATGCTGGCCAGAACAAAGTTATTTCAAATTCATTTAGTAAAAGGCTGCATATTTTAAACTAAAACATACTTAGTATGGCCCTTACCCTTACTGTCTACTTTTCTGAGACAAGATAAATTCAGCAAACTTCTTTAGGAAACCTCCCATCTCGAGCAGGAACTATCAGTCAAACACCATGCAATCACTGTGCATTTACTCTGTGGAAGGTGTGAGAAGGCCAGAACAATAAACAAAACCCCATTTCTGTCTCTAAGGAGTAACTGATCTCTAGCTGAAGAAAGCAGAAAGAACAATGTGGGAAAGGTAAAGAATGAAGCAACAGTATAAGAAATGTCACAAGACAGACCATAATCATTTGCTAAATGAGTAGAATCGAAAATAAGTGCAGTGAGTAGAGAGGCAGGAGCAATCACCTAGAATCTGATTTGAGCCACTTTCCATCTAATTTAGCTCATCAATCACTGTACCCTCCCACCTACTTACTGTGGGAAGTTATTGCAGAAAATGAAAATCGCCTCTCTGCCTACTCATAACTCCCGGATGACAGTCTCAGAGATATATCCCCAGTAAGTCTCAGACCACGCCCTCTCATTTGTTGGATCCATCCCAGGAAAAGATGGAAGAACAGGGACATTTATGCTGGACACTTCTCTCTCTAGATGAATTCACTATGATGGGGTGGAGGTGGGTGATTGAGGGTATGTACCTCAATATAAACTGCAGCATCCTGGCTGCCTAGCATTTAAACTAACTTTATGATGTCTCTTAATTCTGAATTTCAACCTTTCTGAGCAGTTGCCAATAACCAAAAGTGGCCATAGCTGTAAGTATATTATAAATACTGATTTAGCTACAAATGAGGCCATGTTAGTATCACACATTCACTGGCCATTTCAGCAATTCCCTGCGAGCTCTCACAGACCCTCCCGTGGTACCCTGCTCTGCCTCTCTACTGAGGTCTCTGCTTGAGGATGGTACCTAGCCAGGAACTCTGTCTCCAGCATCCTCCAGGAAAAGGCTGCTTCCTTAATCCAGGAGCCAAGACCAAGTGCTCTGCAAGTGGCAAACTCTCAAGGCAGCAGCAGCCGTGGCTGCTTCAGTGCTCCCCGCGCTAAAGCCACATTGAGGTATTCCATGCAGAAATGCAGATAATGCCCTTTCGGAGAAGGACAATGCTGTCACTCTCTATCACCAGGCCTAATAAAGGTTTGCTCACACCCCAAGGAAACATCTCCGATTAGGCCCTTTCTCTTACTCCTCATCTCTAATCCACAGAAAAGACCTTTGCCCTACAAAATATCTCTTGAGCTCCCCCACCCTTTTTTCTCCATCTCAGCAGACATTCTGAATATTAACCACATTTCCACAGCCTTCTAATATCCTGCTTCCATCCTTGTTCTTTTAATCTATTCTGAACACAGGGGCAAGAGAGACTTTCTAAATCAATTAAATGGACTATATCTTCCTGGGCTTAAAACCCTTCAGTGCTTTCCTGTTACACTCACGATCAAATCTAAGCTCTCCGCCCTGGCCAACAAGGCCTCGTGGGACCCGGTCCTCTCTCTTCCTGAAGCTCAGACAAACTCTCTGGTGCTAGGCTACAGAACAGACACCATCACTGGTCTCTTCACGGCCCAGCCTACCCCACTACCCTTAATATACACAGAAATTTCTTCAAGGCCTCCCTTTCCCTCAGGCAGATGCTTGGCAAACCCAACTCTAAATGCTCCTTTTGGCTCAACCCAATTCATCTTCTCTCTCCATCTCTGTATACATAGGTGTGTGTGTGTCTGTGTGTATGGCTATTTGTATATACAGTATACACACTGTTGTGTATATTTAGATGTCACATTATCCCAAATTCCACAGAAAAGCACTGCCTGAGCCAAATGCTATGTGCGCCTAATTTATTAGAGCGTGCCATCCCATGGAAGCAAGAGGGAAATGAGGTAAGGAAAGAGGAAAAGCAGATCCAATGGTACCTTCCTCAGTCTTGTTCTCAAGCACAACTGATTGTGGGATCTTCTCAGGACAGCTGATCAGGCAGAAGAAGGGAGACAAATGTTTTCCACCCCATGGCCATAGGAGGTGGGTGAGCCAGTCTAGTGCATCTCAGCCTTGGCAATAGCGGCGTGGGTGTGGGGCTGTAGGTGAGGCGAGGTGAGTGCTTATGGGAGGGGCTGGGAGAAGTCACTGCAATAGCCTTCAGCCACTGCCCGGCTTGATAACCACAAGAGCAGCACATAGCAAGCGTACAGATCTGGAGTAGGGCCTAACCTAAGGCCAGCACAGATGGATTAGAAGGTGATGCCATCTAAATGTATTGCTCAAGAATGGCAAGCATGTGACCCATAGGCTCACCACTCCCAAAGCTTGCACTCACAGCAAACATCTCCAAATGTTCAACAGTACTTTTTCTAGTTGAGCCCAGCCAGCCTCAGAATCTTTCTCAATACAGGGCGGTAAACAGCGACTCTATCCAGTAAGACTTGACGTATCTCCAGGAGAGAACATTGCAATAAAAAAGTTCTTTCCTATACATTAACTAATTTGATCTCTACAAATTTGCAACACTCAGTGGGGAAGGCAAAATTCACCTCTATTCTGCAACTGGGCAACAGAGACTTAAAGAAAGTACCTGGGGCTTCCCTGGTGGCACAGTGGTAGACAGTCCGCCTGCCGATGCAGGGGACATGGGTTTGTGCCCCGGTCCGGGAAAATCCCACATGCTGCGGAGAGGCTAGGCCCATGAGCCATGGCCGCTGAGCCTGCGTGTCCGGAGCCTGTGCTCCGCAATGGGAGAGGCCACAACAGTGAGAGGCCCGCGTACCAAAAAAAAAAAGAAAGTACCTGGTATGGATACAGTCACACACCGTCAGAGCAGGGATCAGAACCTAGATTTTCTGACTCCTGGCTATGTATAAAAACCTAATATACATATACTGTAACCCAATGACTGAGAATCAAAGAATTATTTTATTAATTTAACCATAAGAGAATAAATACTGTGGTTCTTAAGGACTATTCTCTATTTTATTTTTTTAACATAAATTGGCAGACAGAAAACAGATGCTAAAAAGAACATGACAGTAATGCAAATAAGGATAATACAATATATTTTTTTAAATTCAGACCTGGACAAAAAATACTATCAACCTAATGAAAATGATAAATTTCAGTAAGTGGAAATGCCACAAAAGGGAAGTTTTTCCACAGCATCTTCCATCTCACCCAGCCTTATAGCTCAGAAGTCAGTGTATATGGCTCTCCTTGACATTTTGGGAAAAGAGAATACCATTCTAGAAATCAAACTCTGTGTACACCCTTGCATAGTAGCTCTCATCATTCTGCATCAGACACCAGTTTTACAGATTTGGCATCACATAGTGATCCATACCTTATTCATGGAGCGGGGTTCATTTCATATAAAGCAGTTCTGATCTTCATTGTGGTGTAATTACAAGTCGATCTGTCAATGCTGTTGTTCTTAAGCTTTGACATTTATTATAGTAAAGATGTGTCATTATTTCTACTGACCCTTCATTCCTCTCTCATCCACCAGACATACCTACCCAAATATTCAGAGCTTTGTATATATGATTATTGGCCTGGTATTCAGGCCTTGCTCCCCAACATGGTCCCTGCCTGATCCCCGGTAAAGCTTTAATCACATAAAAATAAATAAATAAATATCAAAAAGAATAAGATACTGCCTCTTTCCTTTAAAGTAGTATGCTCCAAACGGCATGATATAACCCAATAGTGGTCAAGAAATCAATCTAGGGAATTGTGACCAGAATTTTTTAAAAAACTAAAATAGAATTGAATAGAAAATAGAAAAATATCTCACAGAGCGGGTATACTTTCACGAAGCTGTGTGTACCTGCGTGTGTGTGTGTGTGTGTGTGTGTGTGTGTGTGTGTGTAAATGTATTCCTTACTGTGGGTGATCTAAGAGTTTCAAAGACAAAGTTTCCCACAGTGGGAAAACCATCTCTGAACAAAATCTATGCGTGGAGAATCCCTAGAGTGACACATCATCAGCATTCAACATGTACATATGATGGTAAAAACTAGTACTACTGAGAAGTAGACCTGATGTTCAAGCAATGGCGAGAACCCAAACTTTGCTTTCTAAAGCCCATATTCATCATTTTACCCCCTGCTCAGAAAACACCGTATGTGGCCCCCATCACCACAGAATATGATCCAAGCTCACTAGTATGGCAGGTGAGGGCCTCCAAACTCATCTCCCACCACGTGTCCCCCCCATCCCCACCCTCTCGTGCCACACTAGGGCTATAATCCCTTTCTGCCACTTCCTGAATATATTCTGTATTTTGCTACCGCTGGGCCCCGGCACAAATTCCTCCTTCATATAAGAATGCCTTTCCTTCTCTAAGTGACCAGTAAAGTCATAAGCTCATAGCAGATAGTTTTGTTTTGTCCCTCCAGCAAACGATATCATCTTCCTTCTGGTAATATTATTCTCTTTGCATTGAGGAACTCCCCAAAGTTTCCTGTGTTCCTGGCAGTGTTGTCAATCATAATGCCCCATTGCCTGTGGTCACGAGGGAAACCATGTGACAAATATAGCTGGTAAGACAACTGTAATCCTTAATCACACCTGAAAAGTCACTCCAGGAATTAGGATGTACATATGTTAGGCCATTACTCTGCTTGCCCCACCAGGTCACACTGATCCTGATAGTCCACGGCCCACATTTTAAGAACCACTGAATGACCATCACGATAAAAGCCTGCCTTGTATTTTAGTTCTTTTTTAGTCTGTCTGCCCCTGCTCTATCCCACTAGATTCAGGGTGTTCTGAAGGCCGGTTTGAATCGTGGCCTTTTTTTAAAAAAATAATTTAATTTTATTTACATCCTCCTTTCTGAATACTGGCATATACATCTTCCAGTTAAATTTGAGGAATAGGCAAGCAAACTGAAATATTAACAGAAAAAAATTGTGTACCTAATGGCCTGAAATGGAAAGAGACTGGCTGATAAAATTGTCTGGATTCCTTACTATTCAACATACATCTTTCTACCTAATTATGCTCCTGAATCTCACATTCCTCAATTGCTGACTGCTGGATATTGCCAGTCTGATGTCCCAAATATTTTGAATTTTTCTCTAACCAAAACTGTGTATCCAGACCCATCCTGAGCTCCACCTCATGGGCTCTGGTTCTCAAAGATGGCTTTACCACACACTCAAATATTAAAGCCAGATATCTCATCAGCATCACAGGAACAGCAGCCGACATTTATTCCACAAGTGCTACGAACCTGGAAATGTTCTATATTCCCTATAGACATTTACTCATTAGTTCTTATAGGTCTTGTTCATTTTTATATCTCTGATAGTGCTTTGCATATAGCATATATTTAAAAAGCCTACATTACCTGGTTCACTCAGCAGACCATAAGCTCCTTGAGAGTAGGGACTGGGTCTTCTCATTTTGTTTCCAGCATAAAACTAAGTGACATACCTCACATTGCATTTATAGTACAATGACAGAGAGGCCAGACCATATGTGAGTAGTAGGGAATAAGTTAGCCAAGTTGGGATAGGGCCTGAGGTCAAATTGCCTTGAGAAGTAGGCAGAACTTAAACATGATATAGCAGGCAGCTCATAGCTACTACACAATCCTAAACAAGGACATAAAGTTAACATCATTTTATAGAGCCATAGCAATATGTCCACAGTTTAGCTCAGAAACAATTAGACAAGGACCAAAGGTTTTCCAGGAGGTATGATTCTTCAATGAGACAAGAGGATTGAAATGGGGTCCTTCAAGTTCTCTTTCAGCCTCCTGATTCTAGGTATTGAGTTATCTGTCCTTTGTTCTCGGTGATTTACTGTATCTGATTGTAACTCAGATTCAAACATTAGACTCTGCCTTCCTTTCCATCAGGATTTTAAAATCAATATCTTTACCTTTTATGAAATTGTGTGATGTGCTTTGAAGACTTAAGGCATCTTAGAGAGACAGGGAATGTCACCTTGTACTATCGTACCAATGTATTAAATAGTGACTTCTTTAAAAATCAAAAGCTGCTTCTTGAAATGCTATTAAATTGTAACCTATAAAAGCAGCACACAATCATCTCAATGGTACAAAAAGCAAACTTTAAATATAGTGGATGAAGTGGATGAGACTCTACACTCCCAATGCAGGGGGTCGGGGTTCGATCCCTGGTCAGGGAACTAGACCCCCGCATGCTGCAACTAAGAGTCCGCATGCTGAAACTAAGACCCAGTGCAGCCTAAATAGATAAATATTAATATATATATATATATTTTAAAATTTTTAAATAAATAAGAGTAGATATATGTATATGTATAACTGAGTCACTTTGCTGTACACCTGAAACACAACATTGTAAATCAACTATACTCCAATAAAAAATCAAAAAATAAATTAAATAAATAAATATAGTGGATGAGAACTGTTACAGTATAAGAGGAGAATGTAATCTAGTTTGTTAGCCATTTATGTGCAACATGAAAGAAAAAATTCTCATAAAGAGTAAGCTTTACTCACCATACTTGTCAGATAGAGCACCTAACGTGTGCCAAGGACTGTGTAATACAGTGTTAAACAGAAGAATCTCTATCCAGATGGAGCTAACAATCTAGTGGGGAGGACAGACATTAAGGAAATAATCACGAATAATTAAGTAGGACAAAATAAAATGGAGGCATTCCAGGGCAATTCAAGCATAGACCCAAGCATGGAACAGATGTGGGAGACCAAGAAGCTCTCCAGGAGAAATGATATTCCATTTGAGATCCTAAGGATGAGCGTTAGCTGACTGGCAACAAAGAGGGGGAAAGAATCTTCCAGCAAGTGATCAACATAGAAGAAGGAGGAATAGTGGGGATGGGCTGGGAGCATCAAGGGCTGTTCAATAATGTTCAGCCTGGACAAGATGGTTGGGGAGAGTTGACACATCAATTTGAGCCCAATCCCTCAGAATTTTGCATTTTAAGTCTCCTGGTTCAAGATGACTTTCTAGAAAGGAGGGGCTCTTTATGAAACTGAGTATACTGAGAACCTCAAGAATCTTAAATCAATGCATTGCTTAGTACATAATCCTGATTCTAAAAGATACCTGATGAAAGTTTTTTTCAAATGCCCATGACTTTTTTTAAAGGGATTTAAGATAATCTGGTGATAAGGCAGAGACATGACGTAGGTTTTTCTACTGAAGTCCTTGGTTTATATACCGTCCCCCCAAACCCCTGCCCAGCAGTGTTGGAAACCAACATCTGTATTTTAAGGTGTCTCTACTGGGTTTGTTGCACAGTGCACAGACAGCATGCCACATGTAGATGACAGCACAGTTCTTACTAAGAGATCTTATTCTGATGACCTTTAATCAAGCTCTTACTACATATGAGATAAGTGTCTCATATGCTGAGGGTTCTACATATATTTCTCATTTAACCTTTGTGACAACTCTAGAAGGTAGGTACAGTTATTATTCTCAGTTTATAGATGTGTCACCTGAAGCTTAGAGAAGTTAAATAATTCTTCATAGATCACACAGCATGTCAGCAGTGGAGACTCTTAACCCCTCCCCACTGCTATGCAGGGAAGTTCTGCTTTTGTTCAATTCTGGCCATTTTTGCTGAGGGGGGAAAAGGGTGTTTCTCCACCCTTTTTAGTTTCCCTTTGAATTACTATCTAATGGTTATTGCTACAGTGTTTAATAAGCAATGCATTATTGCTGGGCATTGGAATTAATATCATCACTCAGAGACAGCAAACAGAAGTTTGCGTTTGCGCACTGCCTAGAGGTGGAAGCTTCAATAAAAGCCTAAGGTGGAAGAGATGAATGTGCAGACTTGAATCAGAGGTAAGGGATGCAATTTGATGTGAGGTAATAAGACATTCTGCCTAGGCTAGAAGAGACACCCAATCTTTAACCCCTTCTAGCCCAACCATGTGGATACAATTCTCCTAACATGGCTTTTCTTTCATCCACAGGGCATGAAAATCCCAACTCTGTCCATCACACACACACACAACTCTTGTGCATGCCCTAGGGTGCCCGGCATACAATATTTTAGGAGCAATGGGCTGCAAGTCCCTTTGACAAAGCTTGCTTGGGGCCTAGGAGTTTTAATCTATATCCACAAACTGAAGACGTTTATATTAAAAACTTCCTACCAATTCAGCAATAGCTAGGAGAACGGCAACTGTAATTTACAGGAACTGGCCTGCAGCCTTCCAAATGGCAAAGCAGCAGCAGAAGATAAGGAGCAGCTTGTTCCTAAAGATCTTCACATTGACCCCATGCATTAAGCAGAACAAAGGATCATTAATGATTCCAAGGTATGTCATATTAGAATGAGGTGGTGGTGATGAGAGAGCATCTACTTTTGCTATTCTTGTAACATTTCTTATTTTTAAACTCCAGTATAAAAGTATGTGTTAATTTGTAGGATTTGTATCACATGCTATGCTATGCTCCAGGCTGGACATATATGAGAGATGGTTTCCCCATTCTAGTATTTCATAAAGAGCAATAAAAAAAAGAAAACAAAACAATAAACAATGACAACAAGAAAAGAACCACTTTCCAGAACCGTCTGGTTAGTTCTGACATTTGGAAAATTGCTTTATTGCCAGAAGTCAATTTCTGCGATTGTGAGCACGTTTGCACACATAAAATTAATAATGTGCATAGCTCCCCTCCCCTCACCATTTTATCTCAGGCAGATTGGACCCCTCAGCCTATAAAGTCACATTTTTCAATTAAGATTTTCTTCCTTTACAAAATACACAAGGAAATATCTCATAGAGCCCCAGGAATCTTGGAAATGCACACTTACTCATTCCTTCACTCGTTCAGTCAGTATTTGTGAAAAACAAAGTGTCAGACTCTTTTCTAGGACCTGAGGACCAAGGTTAGATAAAACAGACACGTACATAATCCATTAAAATAAGTCTGGGTGTAGTAAGTGTTAGGAAGGAAATCAAGTAAGGCAATGTGACAGAGAGACAGATCCTTCGTAATGGGTGGTCAGGAAAAGACTCTCTAGGAAGGTGACATTTGAGCTGAGAGCTGGCTGACAAGAAGGAGCCAGAAGAGTGCTCTGGGCAGAGAGAATGGCAAAACAGGAGAGCCAATGACAGGAATGAGCTTGGCTGTTCCAGAGCAGGTGAAGTTCAGTGTGGCCAGAGGGCACTGAGGGAGGGCTGGGGGAGGGGAGATAAGGTCCAGGTGGGAGGTGGAAGTAGACGGGTTGTGGGGTGCCCTGGGGGCCATGGTACAGACTTCGGCTTCTGCATCAACAACGAGCAGAGCCACTGAAGTCCTAAAGCTGAGGCATGATGGATTCCAACATTTTAAAATCTACAGCTGCTTTTTTTTGGTCATGGAGGAAGAAAATGGACAAAATTGTGTTCCACTCAAAGGTGTCAGTTCCTTATAGATCCTAAGGATCCTGTCTTTGTCAGTATGTACAGTGATTAAGAACACAGTGTGGGTCAGGAAACCTAGGTTTGAATCCTTGCTCTGCCATTAATGTGCCGTGTAGTCTTAGGGAATCCATTTAACTTACTAAAGGCTTCATTTCTCCATGTAAAACCTGTGATAATAATTCCTCCCAGGGTCTTGGTGAGAATTAAATGAGACACTACTCACAACACAGAGTAGCACTAGTGCCTGGCACGTGGTACGTGTTCAGGGAATAACAGCTGTTAGTAGTAGTAGTATTACTATTAGGAAGAAGAGAGGGAAGGATGAGGTGGAGGACTAAGCAATTACCCATATCCTTTAGGGTAGAATACAAACCTACTGGAGATAGGATGGAGGTTTCCATCAGCATAGAGCATCTCTGTGCTCCAGGGTCCCTGCATGAGTACTGAGCATGGTAGAATCTGAACCAAAATAGAATTTTTTAAAAACGGGAACAATCCAAATGCTCACAAACAGGAACATGGATCAATAAAACGTGGTCTATTAATGCAATGAAATACTCCATGGAAACAAAAAGAATGAACTGGCACTCCCAACAACATGGATGAATCTTACAAATATGTTCTTGAAAGAAGCTAGAAAGGAGAGGCTACATGCTGTGCGATTCCATTTATATGAAGTTCAAGAACCGGCGAAACTAATTGTTGTTGATATCAAAATAGTATAGTTACCTCTTGAGGGAGTGTATTTGGAAAACATTTGGAAGAAGAACAAAAGAGCCTGCTGGGGAGCTTTAAAAGGTTCTCTACCTTGATCTAGACGATGGTTACACAGAGATATATATGTATTTAAAAATAACATCAAACTGTAAACTTAAGATCAGCATACTTTATAAACTTCTACGGTGTGTATGTTTTACCTTAATAATTTTAAAATATAACTTCAGGGGATCAGAGTTAGCTAAATAAACAAATGCTGACTGCTCTATTTTTTAAATAAATTTATTTATTTATTTATTTTTGGCTGCGTTGGGTCTTCGTTGCTGCACGTGGGCTTTCTCTAGTTGCGGTTAGGGGGACTACTCTTTGTTGCGGTGCGTGGGCTTCTCATTGCGGTGGCTTCTCTTATTGCGGAGCATGGGCTCTAGGCACACAGGCTTCAGTAGTTGTGGCTCACGGACTTAGTTGCTCCGTGGCATGTGTGTCTTCCCAGACCAGGGATTGAACCCATGTCCCCTGCATTGGCAGGCGGATTCTTAACCACTGCACCACCAGGGAAGTCCCTGACTGCTCTATTTGAGAGAAGTCTAACCTCAGGACCATTTGGGAGCCTGTTAATTCCCAAAGCTGCTTCCCTGTTTCTGTATTAAACAGCTCTACCCATACTGTCAGCCACAGGGAAGGCAACTAACCACAGGGAACAGATGAAGAAAAGTTCAGCTTAGTTGCAGGACAACCAGAAAGCATGTCAAACTATGGCCATGACCAGCTTCTCAAAACCACTTCAGTGATTGCCAGTGCCTTCTTCATGCCTTATCTTTCATTTGTGCTGAATTAGTCTACATGACATGAAAGTTCAAGGGGGCAAGGTCCCTTCTTTTCTATATGAGAAATATACCTCAGGTACCTGGGTGCTTTATAAAGAATAAAAATAATAACAGGAGAATATGGAACAATTGAAGTGCAGACCATATGTTTAAACAGCACTTTCTGGCATTTTAATAAGGGAAACTCAGAGGGCTTCCAGCATAGAAAAAGAATCAAAATGGAATTATTTCATTTTCCTGACAGAGCACCCCAACCTGCAATACAAGAGTCATTAAATCTCATCATGTGGCGTTAAAAAATGCTTTTCAGCTAAGATCAGCCAAAAATGTGCCCAGGGCAAATTTTTATGACCATATCATCACAACCTGAAATTCAGATCGGTAGACTAGCTAGAAATATATGCTCACTAGAACAGTTCTGAGTTTTTCTGCATCTATCTCAGTGAAAAATGGGAGCAAAAGAAAGTTTATTTTTCCTGGAAAAACACTATCAAATAATAAAACAATCCAGGACCAGTTTTCGCAAAGTAATAACAGGTCATACATAATTGATTGCCTTTAGTCTGCATCTCCGGGTATTACAAATCATAGTTACTAGAGCTTCAACCAAAGTTACTTTCATTCCACATTCAGGCTGTCCATTCTGGCGCTGCCAGAAACTACCTTAGCGACTCTATTGCACACTTTAGTGCGTTGTTCTTTAGTTTCTTCTTCAGTGAAGTTTTCACATTCCCAACAATGTTACACATCCTTCTCTCTGTATGTTCACCCACTCTGATGGTAGGCAAAAGGTAAATTCCTCTAGAAGTGAACTGATTTGGACTTACGATCTCACCTCGGGCTGGCAAGGGACTATGAACTACCCCAAGAGATAAAACACTTTCCTGTGAAATCATATCCTAAGTCCCTCCATTAAAACCCTAGAACTGCACTGAGAGCAGAGGAGAGAAATACTAAAATTATCCCAACTCCTTGGTTTCCCAAACACTGAGCAGCTGTATCCATAAAAAAAGAATAAATAATTCATTCCAAAACTCTCTTTCTTTGCACAGCCCAGGGCTCACAGCATTAGTTGCAGGAGAAGGTATGAATCGGGGCTTAGAAAGTTTGAGTTGTGCCTTGGCCACCACAGGAACCATACCCCTCTGCCTGACTTTCCCTCTGTAAGTAAGGCTAATGACCTAGACCTGGGCTGCCCATTACGGTAGCCATGAGCCACACATGTCAATTCAGCAACTGAAATGTGACTAGTTTGAACTGATATACGCTGAGAGTATAAAATATACACAGGATTTTGAAGACTTACTACTAAAAAAAGAATACAAAATATGTCTCAATAATTTAAAAATATTGATTACATGTTGAAATGATAATATTTTGGATATATTAGGTTAAATAAAATATATATTGAAATTAATTCTACCTCCTTCCTTTTACTTTTTTAACATGGCCATCAGTTTTTTTTTTCATTATATATGTGGCTCACATTGTATTTCATTTGTATAGCACTGATCTAGATCATTCTGAATTGCTATCAGGACTAAGAGTCTCGCCTTGTGGAAATGGTGAATTGCAATCCTAACAGTGTATATAGACATGTTTTGTATGTCTTGAAAGATAGAGAATAAAGAAGAGGCAGTAACATAATCACCGAGTGTATTACGTTTCATTATGCTTACACGTTCCTAAGCACATTGCAAAAAGATTTTTAAAAGACAGAGAAAAAGCATGGTGTAGTCCCTTATCCTCCTGAAACAGTAATGACACTGAAAATGAACTTTGAAATCAAACCATCTTAAATCTGAATTCTGCCTCTATACCCTCAGTTTCCCCATTTGTGAAAAGAAACATACATATACCTACTTTTTTAAAAATTAAATGAGATAATATAGATTAATGCTTAAAATATCATTGAGCACTGAGGGAATGGAAAAGATTTTGGCATTGGACATGTGGAGCCAGGAGGTGGAGGGACACTGAGATAGAAATGCTCATTAAGGAACTGGCAATCTGAGCCTGGAGATCAATAGACAAATGAATAGATAAAATCACTTCAACCAGTCTGCACAACAGGAATTGCAAACTCGGGAGTACTCCGGAGCCAGACAGGTGAGAAAATAAGTGAAACCAGTTGTGTGGGTAAGTGTATGTGTATGGTCATGTGGCGAGCACATACCCCATCTAAACCACACAGCTACAGCTCAGATCCAGCCAATTTGGACCATGAGGGTATAATAATGGTACAGTGTGGTCAGATTTTCCAATTTTTAAAGAGATTCTAGAAATTCAGATTTTTTAATGTTTAGAAAAAATTTTAAAGGCACTCATTCCAGACAGATTTCATGGGAAAATAGTTTAATACATCTGCTGCCTAGAAGGTCAAAGAGATAACTTGTTAGACTCCTACCATATGAAAGTTAGTGGAGATCTCAGAAGGAATTCCCCCTAGCCCCAATACATCTGAGCTGCCAAAGCTGGAGAGGGAGATTTACCTCTCTCTCCTCTTAGCTCCTCATGCAGCAAGAACCCAGTTGCCACAGCTACAGCTGTCCCAGGGGTCTTTCTCTCTCTCTCTCCCAGACCCTGACCTGGATGCTATGTAGAATGTTTCAAAGAGAGCTGCAAAGTCACTTGGACTCTGCAGGAGACACGTGACATAATCCAAGGCGCTACTCTGGCTATTATTCACTGCCTACTTTAGATCTCTCTGGAATATTGTCTGTTGCAGTTTCAGACTCTCTCTGCTACCCATCTGGGTAAATAAATTACCACACTGTATAAATGTGTACAATCTGTAAACCTGGAAGAACTGCCTTGCAGAATAATTTTTTAAATATCATACTTAAAAAAAATACTAGTGGCCTCTCTATATCTATTGTTAGAAAGTAAAAGGACTTATACCCGAAAAATTAAAATTACAGTAGCTACTCTCTCCTCAAGTAGGTGATTCTTAGGAAATTCATTTGAAAGAGGATGACTTCCCAGTGAACACTTTAATTTTAATTTAACCTTCCCAGAAAATGAAGTGCTTTGTGTAGATTCTTTTGGTTTTATTTAAGGCATAAAAATTAGTTCTAAGCTGTGATAACTGTGAGCTTAGGAATGTAATCATTCTAAGCACCACTTCTGACTTGCTTATAAACCCTACAGATCCTGAGTTGCTGTTTATTGCTAATTTGAAGTTGGCAAGTTATTTAACTGTGAAGCTGAACTTCAAGTCGGAGTGTGGTGAGATGGTTGGAGGTCGATTGTTTGGTATTGCTTTCAACAGGTTACCCAAAGGCTGGATGCATGACCCAAAGGCTGGATGCATGGCATGGTGCAAGGAGGTTTCTGGGTATGTGCTTCTCTAACTATTAATCTTCTTAATTAAAATGGGAACAATGACATGTTCTGAGGGTGGAATAAAATATTACATTATACTATATCTCTGGGCTTCCCTGGTGGCACAGTGGTTGAGAGTCCGCCTGCCGATGCAGGGGACATGGGCTCGTGCCCCGGTCCGGGAAGATCGCACATGCCGCGGAGCGGCTGGGCCCGTGAGCCATGGCCGCTGAGCCTGCACGTCCAGAGCCTGTGCTCCACAACGGGAGAGGCCACGGCAGTGACAGGCCCGCGTACCGCAAAAAACACAAAACAAAACAAAACTATATCTCTACCTTTTGAAACCAATCACAGATAGGACAGACAATCACAGCTCCTATCATTCACGTTTCTGATTTTGGTCTTAACTGTGGCTTTTGGTTGTTGCTATGAGGACCCAACCTAAATATCATTGCTTATATTTTATCGTTTAAAGAAAAATAAGGGAGCCAAGGTTTTGCCCATGAAAAATCTTGATGTCCATAATATAGTAGGTAAAGTATTTCTAAACTCTTTAGAATTATGTGTTTGAATCCATGACAACACACCTACATATACATATAATCAACATCAACCAAAGTGACATATGGCATTTTTTTCTTCCTTTATAATAAACAGAGGTCCCTGGAAATGTTTTAAGAAAAATGAATTCATATCTATACTTAAGTATAGGCATATTTGAATTGAGATTCCCTTGAACAAAGTTATAATTTTCAAACACCACCATGCCTAAAACACATGAGTATTCAGATACTGAAATTATTGAAAATTAAGTTATTAAAACTTTCGGAATATACCTGTACTTCGTGTAATTAATATTTTTCAGTAATTCAAGAAACAGATAAAAAAATTTCACCCTAATTTTAACTTACTATAATTTCCATTTGAGAAACAATCTAGAAATTATCACCTGCCTGAATATTTTTGGAGTAGAAAAGATGACACAGTGCTGACCTGTGGGCTGACTCAGGTCCCAAGACGCATGTTGTAGGAACCCTTTGGCTGTTGTTGTGGTTCTTTATTCTAGGGTCCCCAACGCCCGGGCTAAGGACCGTTACATGTCTGCAGCCTCTTAGGAACCAGGCCACATAGCAGGAGGTGAGTGGCAGGCCAGTGAGGGACGCTTCATCTGCCGCTCCCCATCACTCACATTACCTCCTGAACCATCCCTCCCCCACCCCATATCCGTGGAAAAATTGTCTTCCAGAAAACAGGTCCCTGGTGCCAGAAAGATTGGGGACCACTGCTTTACTCATCCATTCAAGAGCCTGTACTAGTGCATTGTGTAATAGCAGGCACCTTGCTAGATTTTGGGACACAACAATAATCCCTGCCCTCAGGCACGTTACAATCTTCTTCACTCAGCATCTAATGGATCCAAAGCCAGGGAATAGAAGCACCTCACAGCCACAGACTGCAACAAGGAAAAATAAAATGCTACTACCACCCGGTGTTTGTGTGTCTGTCTCTTTCCTTCTTTTAGGAGGTGGTGATATTTTTACATAAAAATCTGAATTTCTGGCTTCTTTCTTTAAAACAAAAAAAATCAGATCTTAGCATACTAGACCAGAAATCCCCCTTGGCAACAGCTCACTGGAGCCAGGTGGCAGCGTTGTACTTCCCAGATCACTGCATGTGCGTTCTCTAGTTCACCAATGTTCCCATCACTCCCGTTAGGTTCACACATCACTCAGTTCTATTATCCACTTGGTCCTCATATTACAGTATTGAGTGTTGCCCCTCCTAAAAATGACTAGCAGTCAGAGAGCCTGGCTATAGCCTTGGGTCTGCTGTTTATTAAATATGTGACCTAGGATGAATGACTTAACCCACTGACCCTCAGCTTTCAGTTTTCTCTTCTGAAAAAAAAAAAGACAAAAATTAAAGATAATAAGACGAAACAAACCAACTTTGCTTTCTGCGCATGGCAATCGTGAATCTCCAAAGAGAAATCTATAGAACGGTTTCAAAATCTGGGAAGCACTGACCAAAGAGTTAGCCTTGTCGTAATTATATTTTCAGAAAAAAAAAATCTAGAAAGTCAGAAATAACAGCCTGTGTCTGATTATTACTGTAAAGACCACAAAGTATTCTCAACTGAATCGAACCTCACATGACTTCTATGTGACAAATATTACTTTATCCATTTTGTAGATGAAGAAAACCCAGGCTCAAGGGCTTCCCTGGTGGCGCAGTGGTTGAGAGTCCGCCTGCCGATGCAGGGGACACGGGTTCGTGCCCCAGTCCGGGAGGACCCCACATACCACGGTGCAGCTGGGCCCGTGAGGCATGGCCGCTGAGCCTGCACGTCCAGAGCCTGTGCTCCGCAACGGGAGAGGCCACAACAGTGAGAGGCCCGCGTACCACAAAAAAAAAAAGAAAACCCAGGCTGAAAAGGATCAAGGGACATGCTCCATCATAATATTTTTATCAAGTCCACTTTCAAGATTGTTACCATAATTTTAATACCCATGAAGAGACCATGAACAACTGATACCACAGAATGGAAGACTAACCAGTAAGCTGAGCCATCTTTTTCCAAGGACAAACTCCAGAGAAGGAGTACAGACAGTTTTTGAAGGGGAACACTTTTCAGAGGATATTATATGTTGTAATATCAGGGAAATATCTTGAATAAATATTTATAATTGACACTCATATAGACTTTTAATAAACTGGAAGGGTTAACGATTTTGAGGATGTACTCTCTTATTAAATGTTTCTCAACATTATATCATTTTCTTGGAGACTGTTATCAGTAAGGAGGTATTCAGTAACCTCTATGAGAAACAAATGCCCTTAATTTTATTAAAATCTACTTATATTAACCCCCTCCTTACCTTCTATTTTAGCCCATTTGAACCATACTGCAGTTCAGAAAGAAATATGAGAATGGACCTGGCTTACTTTCACCTTTTCAAGAAGACCTTGATATAGTAAAAAGTCTGATTTAAACATGAAGTAAAGATTTATCACTTACCTTTCAGAAAAGACTCACCATAGGAACAGTAGGCCTTTCTAATGCATTTACATTTTTAATACGCTTACAAAAATTCAATTTAATGGTGTCTTTAGGTACACATTTACTGAATAAAATCAAATATATATTATCTTCATAATAACTTTTTAAAAAAATGCAATGGACTTATTTAAGTTTCTTCCATGGTTCACCGTAATTTAGGTAGAGAAAATTCTAAATGAACAAGCACAGGAGTGACTTTAAAGTACGTAGGAGATCTCCACGTAGTTAATTTAGAAGCACTGTGGGAAATAAATCAGGAGATATGTGAAAGAGTAACCAGCTCTTGGTGGGAGGTAAACATGAGTGAGTAATGTGCAACCTACTGTTTACACACTGCAATCAGCTGGTTGCTAAGAAAAAAGCTTAAAGATAATGGCACTGCCACTACCATGGTTTTGTTCTCAACTTCTGAATTAAGCAGAGAAACTCAGACTAGAATGCCACATGGAGAACACGGTGCCAGGGACCATACACTTAGCATGCTAGAACTAAATGTTAACAGCAACTGCAGAAGATGTGACTGCAGACTCAAATAAACTTTCTGAAACAGTCATCTACAAAACTGGCTGTGTTTGGTGATCACGCTTCATGAAAAGAGATAGGTCCAAGAAATCTATAAGAATTGTAAGCCACAGTTTACAAATTTCAAAAACGGGGGAGAAGTGTTTAGCATCCCAGCTTTTTATTCTTCCAAGTGAAGATTCTGAAAACAAATAGCATTTCCATCTAGTGTGGCCATCGCTTCATTATAAGAATAAATAAAAACATCCTAGTTCTAGGAGAACTAGATTTCTTTCCATGGACAATTTCATTTAGGAAAAGACAGCAGAAAACCTACAGAAAAGAAAACTTTTAAGGCAGGTTGGATTCCCCAGCAACAGACTCTTCACACATTTATCTTGAAGGAGGTTTTTAACGGAGTGCTTTGGGGATCAACATCTATAGAAAAAAAGGGAGGGAGAGAAAGGAAGCAAAATTGGCAGAAGTTCCAATGGTAACTTGTGGGGAATAATGAACATGGGCTCTCTTGTTTTGGGGTGAGAGGGCAGGGTCCTTTATACCCTCCAGTGTTGAGTTACTGGAGATAGACCACCTCATGAAAGAGATGTGCCTTTGAAAGAGGGCTGTCTGTGGGCAGCATCCCCAGCAGGCGGGGTAATGAGTCCTTAGCTCCTGAAGGAGGATCTGGGCAATGCATCAGAGTCCATACAACACTTTTGTCCCAAACTAGTGAAAATATTTTCAAGCACTGGCATTAAAGACAGTCACCTTTAAGCCTTTAATCTTAAGAGGTCACCATAATGCAAAGGCCACTTAAGATAACAATGGTAAAAAGTAAAAGCTTACAATGCTCTCATATTGTCAGATAACATCTGCAGGAAAATCATTCCTACTGCTTTTTGATACAAAATGACTTCTTAAGTATCATATCTAAAAGGTGGTTCTAGAAAAAGATGGTGTGAATTCATTTTTCTCTGCTCTACTCATTTTTCCCTCTAAATACAACTAAATACCCTGGAAATTATTCATCAGAAAATGATAAAAGAACTCTGAAACCTGGAAAAAAGGTCACTGGCTAGGGACCTCAGAACTTGGAGGACAACAATGTGGTGAGTCCCCTGGTTTTCTGTTTATTTCCCATATACCCTGGACTGGGCACCAGAGCAGGAAGAGCCTGCTCTCTCTAGCCAAAGGACCAGAAAAGGGGAAGCCTAATAGAAACCCAGTGAGGAGCCCTAGTCTCTGAGGCACCAATGGGCAGTCTGATCTGGAAGCAGCAGCAGTGAAGTCCTAGGCTGACCTCATTACATATCTGACAAAAGACTAGTATCTAGAATATATAAAGAATTCTCAAAACTCAATAGCAAAAAAACAAAACAGCAACAACAAAAATCCAATTAGAAAATGGGGAAAAGACAAGAAGAGATATTTCACCAAAGAGCATAGGCAGGTGGCAAGCACATGAAAAGACGTACAACATCATTAGCCATTAGAGAAATGCAATTTAAAACCATGATAAGACAATAACAAAAAAAAAACAACCCAATCCAAAAATGGGCAGAAGACCTAAATAGACATTTCTCCAAAGAAGATGTACAGATGGCCAAGAAGCACATGAAAGAATGCTCAACATCATTAATCATTAGAGAAATGCAAATCAAAACTACAATGAGATATTATCTCACACCAGTCAGAATGGCCATCATCAAAAAATCTACAAACAATAAATGCTGGAGAGGGTGTGGAAAAAAGGGAACCCTCTTACACTGTTTGTGGGAATTTAAATTGGTACAGCCACAATGGAGAACAGTATGGAGGTTCCTTAAGAAACTACAAATAGAACTACCATATGACCCAGCAATCCCACTCCTGGGCATATACCCTGAGAAAACCATAATTCAAAAAGAGTCATGTACCAAAATGTTCATTGCAGCTCTATTTACAATAGCCCAGAGATGGAAACAACCTAAGTGCCCATCATCAGATGAATGGATAAAGAAGATGTGACACATATATACAATGGAATATTACTCAGCCATAAAAAGAAATGAAATTGAGCTATTTGTAATGAGGTGGATAGACCTAGAGTCTGTCATACAGAGTGAAGTAAGTCAGAAAGAGAAAGACAAATACCGTATGCTAACACATATATATGGAATTTAAGAAAAAAAATGTCATGAAGAACCTAGGGGTAGACAGGAATAAAGACACAGACATACTAGAGAACGGACTTAAGGATATGGGGAGGGGGAAGGGTGAGCTGTGACAAAGCAAGAGAGAGGCATGGACATATATACACTACCAAACGTAAGGTAGATAGCTAGTGGGAAGCAGCCGCATAGCACAGGGAGATCAGCTCGGTGCTTTGTAACCACCTGTAGGGGTGGGATAGGGAGGCTGGGAGGGAGGGAGACGCAAGAGGGAAGAGATATGGGAACATATGTATATGTATAACTGATTCACTTTGTTATAAAGCAGAAACTAACACACCATTGTAAAGCAATTATACCCCAATAAAGATGTTAAAACATAAATAAATAAAATAAAACCATGATAAGATACCACTATATACCTTTCAGAATGGCAAAAATTAAAACAGTGATAACATCAAATGCTGGTGAGGATGCAGAGAAACCGAATGACTCATACGTAGCTGGTGGGAATGTAAAATGGTACAGTGATTTCGGAAAAAAAGTTTGGTGGTTCCTTTTAAAATTAAAAATGGACTTATCATATAACCCAGCAATTGTACTTAGGCAATTGTACTCTTATCCCAGAGCAATGAAAACTTATTCTCATGCAGAAGTTTGTACATGGATGCTTACAGCAGCTTATTTGTAATAGCCAAAAAGTAGAAAGTATCCAAACATACTTCAACAGGTGAATGTTTAAACAAACTGCAGTACATCCGTAACATGGAACAATATTTAGCAATTTTTAAAAAGCCAATCTCAAAAGGATACATACTGCACAGTTAGTTTTACATAACATTCATGAAATATAAAAATTATCAAGATCAAGAACAGATTAGCAGTTGCTAGTGGTTGGGGATGATGTGAGGGGATGGGTGTGGCTATGAAGGAGTAGAAGGAAGGAGTCTTGGGATGATGGTACAGGTAAGTATCTTTTTTTTTTTTTTTTTTTTTGCGATACGCGGGCCTCTCACTGTTGTGGCCTCTCCCGTGGCGGAGCACAGGCTCCGGACGTGCAGCCTCAGCGGCCATGGCTTACGGGCCCAGCCACTCCGCGGCATGTGGGATCCTTCCGGACCGGGGCACGAACCCGTGTTCCCTGCATCGGCAGGCAGACTCTCAACCACTGCGCCACCAGGGAAGCCCCAGGTAAGTATCTTGATTGTGTTGGTGATTGCATGAAACTACACGTGATAAAACTGCATAGAACTACACTTACACACGTAATATACATAAACACACAGAAAATGCCTGTATAACTGGTAAAATCTGAATAAGCTCTACAGATTATACCAGTGTCAATTTCCTGGTTTTTGTATTGTACTATAGTTAAGCAAGATATTATCATTGGGGGAAGCTGGGCAAAGGGTCCACAGGACCTCCTTGTGTATTTCTTTACTACTTCCTCTGAATCTATAATTATTTCCAAATTTAATTTTTTAAAAATCAGACCTACTGATTACTCAGAGTAAAAATTCGAAATCTAGGTATTGTTTCCTCTGCAGTTTACCCAGCATCTGCACTGATCACTGGAAGCAGATCATGAGCACATCTCAGATGCCCATACTTCCAATAACCTCTCCAATCCCCAGGCTCAATTCCCTCCTCTAGGCCCCTTCTTAGAGTTTAAAGAAGGGAACTAGCAGGGTGGGAACCCCCTCAATGGCTTAGCAAAACTCTATGCCAGTTCTCAGGTTGTCCTCAACTCTGCTATGGCTCTATTCCACTTCTGTTGTCATCATTTTCTCCATGTCTGATGCATCAGGGTTGCTGCTAAAAAAGGTTTGGTTGCAGCCTTTCCTCATCAAAAATAGACCAGTTTTGGGCTTCCCTGGTGGCACAGTGGTTAAGAATCCGCCTGCCAATGCAGAGGACACGGGTTTGAGCCCTGGTCCGGGAAGATCTCACATGCCGTGGAGCAGCTAAGCCCGTGCGCCACAACTACTGAGCCTGCATTCTAGAGCCCACGAGCCACAACTACTGAAGCCCGAGTGCCTAGAGTTCATGCTTCGCAACAAGAGAAGCCACTGCAATGAGAAGCCCACGCACAGCAACAAAGACCCAACGCAGCCAAAAAAATAATTAATTAATTGATTTTTACAAATAGACCAATTGTGATTGCTTGTGGCATTTTATAGTGATATGTACAAAACAAACAAACAAACCCTAAAGCATGGCAGAAGGTCCTTAGGCTTTTATATAAATAATTTACTCTATATAAATTCCCCTAAGATAAATTTGTGTCAGTCTACAGAAAGTGTCTCTCTCAGGGGACTCATACCAGTTGTATTTCAGCACACTGATAGCCATTTGCAATTTGCAAAGAAAAAAATATATCTTTTATATCTGAAGGGGAACACCACACTGTTATTCCTTTGTAAGATTAAGAAATTTATTCTAGTTTAAAAGTTAGCTGAATTCTTACTCTTTTTACAAACTAGACTTTAAAACACAGCCAGTAAATTGACCAAGCACTACCGCTTTTATCCTTCTGATATGTAAGCCTATCAAAACATTAGTGATAAAAAAAACAATTAGTGATGAAAACCTTCATTTAAAAAATCCTGTTATTCAATTATAATATGCATTTCACTACCACAGTGTATTTATGACCCTTAAAAGTCAAAGCTGGAACTGCTCTAATACTGATTTCTTCAGTGCTTATCATTAATTAAAAAGTAAAAAACTATTACCAGGGTATCTGCAATCAGGCTTTTAAAGTAAGAAACATCAATATCCAGTAATTGAGAACATTTGGGAACAAATTTTAATCAGCAAAAACTCAGGAGAGAAAAGGAAAATGTTCTGTATTATTTCAAATTGTAACCAGATCAGTATATGCTACTGATATATTACAACTGCCCATGCCTCCAAGGCATCTATCCAATTTTTCTCCTCTAGCAGATGCCAAAAAAAAAAATACAGTCAGACTCGTCCATTTATATAATGTTTACATATATAACACATCAGCAATATATTGTTTGAGGTTTTATGGAAGCCAACGTCAAGAAGCAAAATGTGTTCTGCCACTGTACTTCAGTTCCTGCTCATCCTTAGAGGTAGGCAGATGGATCATTAAATTATGGCTGTGCTAAGTACCTACTAAAGCATAGTGATGTACTTGTGTCAAGGGCACATAGATGAATAAAATAGTTCCCACCCTAAAGGAGTGCAAAATCTAGTATTGGAGCCACATGGAGAGTCTGCAAATGAAAGAACTCAAGCACAGAGTGTGTCCACGGTGAAAGGGAAGTCCTTAACATCAGTTGAGACTGATAAAAATAGAAAAGAATAGTGGTAATAGCAAGAATGGTTTGAGTGTCTCTGGCTCCCTAATCCACTCTACCAGCATCCACCAAGTCACCTCAAATAAACAAATCTATTTGTTATGTACCTGTTAGGTACCTGCAGTTTCAAAAAATGTCCCCTAGCTTCCCCTTATCTATCAGTCAGGGTCCCAGCAGGACACAGATGGCCCACTCTAATTAAAATAGATTGAGGAGGGTTTAATAAAAGAGACCATTTACAAAACTTTGGGTAGTATACACAGAAACGATAAGGAATAGCCAACACTCTGGAGTTATTATCATCCTTAGCTGTAAAAGGAGAAGGGAAAGGAGCAGTGCCCAGAACCTAGAAGGAGAAGGTCTGGTTGGGAGTTAATATTAAGAAGAGATTTAGATAGAGGAACACAGCTAGACCAAGTAAGAGCCATTGGGAGGGATCCAAGGCAACTAATACACTGACCTCACTCTCCTCCGTTCCTCTGATCTCATTTGGGTTTCCAACTGGCCAGAAGGCAAAAAATCCACTGATGAAGTCCATATAGATGAGCAGATGGAAGAGAATAGAGTTCCTGATTCCCACTGTTGAGAAAATCAGGAGCTACCAACTGCCTAGGGCGGAGAGTTGCTCTGAAATTTAAATGATATAAGGCATATTATGCAAACAAACACAACCTCAAACATAGCACATGAATGAGAAATGGAAGTTATTAAATATATAATAAGGATTTTCTTCATTATACAATTCAATTTAGCAATTATCTATGCCTCCTATCATTTTCTCTCCACACGAAAGGTACACAGGAAGGGGAGAGAAACCAACATTTCTGGAGTGACTACTACATTTGCAGCACAGTGCTAAGCATTTGGGATATGCCATCTCATCTAACTTTCCCTAGGAACTACAAGATAGGAATTATTTAGCCTATGGGATAGGTGAAGAAACTGAAGCTCAGATACATTAACCATCTTGCTTACAATCAAAATTAGGAACTCAGATCTGTCAAACTCCTAAACCCATGATTTCTCCATTATTATATGTGATGAGTTGTAGATGGGCTACCTGCCCACATGAGAAATATTTTTCATCAAACCGAGGGAAACCAGAGGACAAGCTTGCTAAAGGTAAAACATCCATCTTAGGGTTGCCATTAAGAAACAGTCAATAACTGATAGATATGAGGAAGAAGAGGAGAAGAATGGTGATGATGATGATGATGATGGTGACGACAGTGATGGTGATGGTGACGACTGATGGTGGTGCTGGTGATGATTATAAACACCTCATCTTAACAAAGGGCTAAAGAGCTTCTATAACTGACACCAAGAATTCCTAAAATAGGGTATCAGTATGTAGCTGAAGACTACATTTGACTATTGTTAATATGATAACTATTTGTTAATACTGGTCCCTCAGTCATAAGAAGCTTTTTTCAGAGCAGGCTGTGTGGTATAGCAGCTTGAACCCTTTGAATTTCAGTTTCCCAGTCTGTGAAATGCAGTAATAATATATGTGGTGCCTAGAGCTGATGTGAGGTATGAATGACAGACTGTGTTTAGAGCACCTTGGATCAGGGCCTAGAACACAAAGTCAAGTTAGCCTTTTAATACTGATGGAAGGTTGCTTCAAACACGTGTGGGCTCTTGGCAAGTCTTTCTTTGAGTAAAGGACCTAGAAGTAGATATCAACCTCAAGCAACATTTTTAGGGAAATAGTTTTTCTTTTGTCATTTCAACAAACAACTGAACCAGAGTGTTTTAAAGATTATTCTGCCATGAAAACAGCACTGTCAATGACCACAATAAATGCTAAACAAAATTCTTCATGAAATTCAACATTTTTCATGAACCCAAGGCTATAAATATTTTAGGGGTAACTCATGACACTTTGTATTTATGCTATGTGCCATTACCAATTTTTTGTGTACAAAATATCCTTTCTGATGTAAAAAATTGTACGAAAAATCAAAAGAAGCCACCAAAGAAACACCAACTTACTGGAGAAAAAAATTCCTAATTTTTTTCTACAACTGATTGCATTCAAAGAAACACATGCATTTTTAAACAAAATATATACCAAAACTTTCCTCTTTAGAGTGAATCTTTCAGGAGTAACTTAGCAAAGTTGAAGCTTTAGTAAAAAATACATGAAATACAGAGTGAATAAAGTCTTTATTTCATCCTCCAGAAAATATCTACTTATAAAATATACACATGGCTAAATTCAGAAACCTACATAGTGGAAAGTTTCATAATTTGATTTGTTATAGTAAGCTATTGATATTTTTGATAGGAAAGAAAAGAGGAAGGGAGATATAAACCTCAGAATGTATCCTCTGCAGTTTAAGATATAAAAGTTTTATTATTTCCATTAAGGTACTTAATATTTAACATCAAATGTTGCTTCTTTCATCTTGCTGTCTTATTAAAAAAGCCTATCAATGAAAAATTAAGCCTCTATATGAAATGGTTCATCCATAGTGATAACAAGTTTGAATTATAACTTAGTCAATGAAAGGTTGTTTGTCTATATTTTATTGCTTTTGCTATTTCTTTAGTAATCATCTTTGCCGTCTGTGCACTGACATTTGCAATAATGTGTTTAAATCAGAAAGTTAGGCCCTGTCGTTTGATGTAACAAGAGGCTGTATTTTGTAGCACACAGGCACTTAGCATACCCCACTTCCTCTTTGGCATGTGAGTATAATGGTTTTTTCATCTGTCATATTTAATTACCTTTATAGGCATTAACAATATATTAGTAAAAATCTGTGGAGGGATATTTGTTTTGTCATATTCTTTTTCTGAGGTGAAAGTCTACTTGATAACTACAACTTCATTTCCCATAAAGCTAAGAAGAAAGTACTATGTGATTTTCATCTCTCTATCAGACCAAGGTCTCTTATTAAAGACTGAATCAGAGAATAAAATTACAATGCACTCTGACTCTGCCACAGAATTTTGTAACTTGAAGGGAACTGTATTCCCGTGTGCATGCAAATACCCTATCCCACTACAGAATGTGTTCTCTACACTTAGCAGAAGTCGCTGATGCTTCACCCAGATCCTGTTTGGGTTTTGGGATCCATTTTACCAATTTGGTAGCCCATTCCTTCTTACGGGTGTTGCTGCCAATCTTCTCCAAAGGACTGCCCTTGAGTGAAAGAGCCCCTTCACCCAGAGGTGCCTGGGAGATGTACCACCATAGCCACCCCCTACCCAGGGCCCATAGCTAATGACTGACTAGTGGAAAGGGGAGCGCTCTGTCTCAAGGCAGGACTGCCCTTGTGGTACAATTCATGCTCCAGAGCGCCTCATGCGATCCGGCTAATCTTATCGGAAACCACATCCTTGGTAGCTTCTTCCCCTGCCCTATCCTAATACTCTCACTCCCCTCCTGGTTTCTCCCAAGAGCTCTCCCTTAATAAATCACCTGCACACCAATCCCTGTCTGAAGACCAGGAACCCAACCTAAGACTCCGTAGAAGCAAACACTGATGCAAAGACAGGCACATAATTGGTCTTCCAGTTTGGGCAGGTAAGCAACAACATCTCAGCCATTTTTAAAGTCCCTGTCTACAGAGCTTTACAAGCCCAAGTTGGTGCTGGGGGGAGGATGTCACATGCCATTATGTAACTGTGTGAAGGGAAGTTCCTAAGATCTACAAACTCACCTCACTGACAGGAGTCACTAACTGATTCCTACTCTGGGGAATGTGGCAGTTGGCAAGGGCTGCCCTTCTTGGCAGATGTCAGGTGGTGTCCTGCATTGCAATTCCCCACTCATTGGGAGAACAAAAGGAGTCTGGGGCTAGTGGAGGGAAAAAATACGACAAGCCGAGCATCAAACTACAAACAGCTCTTTGAAACCTCCCTGATAGAGATGATGGTGTTTGTGCCATACCTATTGAGTTGAATCCAATAATAGAAGGACGGATCACCACTTACTCTGTGCTGTCAGTAATGAAAGGTATCAAAACTAAGCCTGAATGCACCTCACTGTTGCTGTGTAAATCTAACATGGACAGCTTAATGAGGGAGGGACATTACCTTTTCTCACACTCCAATTTTACTCATGAAAGAAATGTGGCCCATACTGGCAATTAACTTGAGAGATTAATTAAATCAACAGCAAGTTCAGTTCCTTCCACAGTGCATTCTGATATCATAGGAAGGGACCAACATGCTGTGGGCACTTAGCACATGTTAAATAATAATTACTAAAATAATCTAATTTGGACTATTTTTTGCAGAAAACTGGTAGCTAACCCACCAGTAAACAAATGCCACAGTCTGATACAGCTACTCAATATTTTACATGGTCTTACTCTAAACTCTATTATTCCTGAAACTCCCAACAAATACTGCACAATAAGTGTGTTTCCTCCCTCAGCAATTTCACTCACCGATAGTATTTACTATATCTATTGGGCCTCCTGAAGAGTGAGGAGGCAGCCAATCAGACAAAACACAAACTCTGACCCAGCTTAAGAAGTAATAGACAGGATCCCATTGTGTCTTCTTCAAAACAAAGACTGACACTGACATGGGAAGGAAAGAACAACAGGGGTAGAGGCATGACTTTTATTCGGTGTCAGAAAGCCACACGGTGTGCTCTGGTTTGCTTTCTTATGTATTCTCAGAGTCAACTGAGTTCTATTTTTGTGCTTTCTTCTCTGAAATGCTAAAGTGCTTTCCTCGTCTATCTACAGAAAATCTGGTTTTAAGAGGAGTCGTACAAATTTGACCAATTGGCAGAATGGTAATTAAATTCTTGCTTTGGTGAAAGTCAATAAAATTGTTTTAAAATGTTTGCTATAGAATCATGTACCTATAATATAGATCAAATTAATACAATAGAGTTATTATATAGATACCACGTATGAATTACAGTAGTGCCTATTCCCCCTCATCCCCACACAGCTCTCAAATCCACCTACCCAAAAGGTGATTCCCAACAGTCGCATTAGCAAGGACTCCTCTTATTATCATCTGAGAATGGAGTATAAATTTTTAAATATTCTATATATCCAAGATTAATAATCAACTAATTTCCCTTTTGGTGTTATTAAGGAAGGTATATGTTCTGTTGAAACTTCTGATCAACAAATCAACATTAGGACACAGAATTAACATAATCCTTGGGAAAAATAGGAAAAGGTAACATTTGGGTACCTTCTTCACAGTCAGTGTGGTTACTCATACACTTTAGGAAATAATGAAATGAGTGTGAAGATCTCCTTTCTAGACAGGGAACTCTATGACAAGGTGATGTCCTAGACCTACCCTAATAGGTAAAAGTGAAGAAAATTTATATTAACAATCTTTTAAACTGCAAGAAGCTTTATCTACCCAAGTGGCACCTTGGAACTAGAAAGAGATGGTAATTAACATCAAGTCCCAATGTTCTAATATAATCATATCACCTGAAACACAGTATCTCCAGGCATATCTTCAACTATTATAAAAAATGTCTACACTATTAATACACTTCTTGACCACCACAGACTGAATGTTTGTGTCCCTCCCTAAATTCATATGTTGAAATCCTAACTCCATTGTGATGGTATTAGAAGGTGGGGCCTCTGGTAGGTGATTAGATCACATAATGGGATTAATGCTCTTATAAAAGAGACCCCAAGAACTCTCTTGCCCCTTCCATCATGCAAGGACACAGTGACAAGATGGGCTATGAACCAGGAAAAAGGCTCTCACCAGACAATTAATCTGCCAGCGTCTTGATCTTGGAGTTCCCAGCCTCTAGAACTAAAAGAAATAAATTTCTGCTGTTCAAGCCACCCATGGTATTTTTGTTATAACAGCACAAACAGACTAAGACAATGACAGAGTGTTCCTACAATTGATGACAAAAAAAAGTATAAGGAAAACAAATGACTAAATTTATCAGATTTGGAGTGGTCTTAAATTTGCATCAAAATGAAAATATTGAATTCAACTGATCCAAAATTAGTCCACATTTTTCATTCAGGCTATTATTTTAGACCTACTACTACTAATAATGTCTAACATTACTAAGCTCTTACAAAGTGCTTTATGTGCATTCAATCATTTATTTGACTCAACAACCCTATGTAAGAAGTACTATTATCATCCCACTTTACAGATGAAGAAACTAAAGTTTACTTAAGTATCATGCATAGCTATACGGCATCTGTGTTTACCTGCTCCTTGGTCAATCTGGACCAAATGACTGGGATGGAGGAGGGGGTAGGGAGAGGTAGTGGGGGTGTGAAGTTTGATATTTTGTTCTAATGGTCAAGGAAAACACTGTGAAATGTCTGAACAATAACTTGTCCCAAGACCACAACCTTACCTTCAGTACTGCGAATACTGTAAGAGATATATCTAAAGTTCTTTCTGATATTTCTTATATCACCAGTTTAATTGCATATAATACATATTAATTGGATGTAAGATCTATTTGAATATTTCTCACTGTAGCAGAATTATATAAGGAGAGTTAAATAATATAGGGAGCTGATAGTTCTGTTTAACAGAAAGTAAAAGTTGGGAAAAATATAATCTCAATGATTCCACTGAAGTGGGAGTGGAGTCAAGATGGCGTACTAGGAGGACACAGAATTCGCGTCTTCGCACAACTAGGACACCTACCAGGCACCAGTGGGGGTCCATGGATACCTAAGGGGATGGGAGGAACCCCCAGCAACCAGGCAGGACATGGGGCATGGGGGGAGTGAAGGGGGAGGAGAAGTGGAGGCAGGTCAGGACTGGCGCCCCTGAGGGACAGCTGAGGGAGGGGAAGGGATCCCATGCCCGAAGGGGGATATTGGGGAACCAATGGGAGGGCAGAGGATCAAAACAGAGAGTGGCCAGGTTTCCCCTGCCCACTTGGGCCCCTAGGAACATGGTGAGATCCCAGGCCTAATCCTCTGCCCACTGAGGCCCCCTCCAGCCATGCGGATCCTGAGACAGTGGGAGGGAGGAAATGGGGAGCAAAAGTAACAGCCAGACATCTGGGACGGCACCCCTGAGGGGTGGCTTGCGGAGGGAAGGAGTTCCTACACCCAGCAGGACCCACTCACGGTTAGGGGTCCAGCAGACATGGGGGAAACCCTGGGGGAGATGGTGGGGAGGGGTGCAAAGGAACAGAAGGGAACATGGCCAGTGCTCTCCCTGTCCACTTAGGCACTGGGGAGCCGGCTGGACTCCCAGGCCTAATCCTCTGCCCTCAGAGTCTCCTTGCTGCTGGGCATAACCCAAGCCCCGCCCCTACACCCCCACCCAGGGCCCTACCTCTACACTCGGAGAACCCCTCCAATGCACTGGGCCTAAAACCCACCCACACACCCTTCCTCAGGGCCCTAACTCCAAACTCCAGAACCCCACACTCCAGAGGCCCTCCTTCCTAGTGCTGCCTCTCCCCTTCAGCACAGGTCCTAAGCAGAGGCCCCACCCCATGCTTGAAGGTAACCCTGCCAAGGCCCCGCCCCCAGGGCCTTTTCTGGCTAGTGGGTCCTGAGCCTAGGTTCCTGCCAATGCTTGAACGTAACCCCCCCCCACCCGCATAGGTCACCCCACCCTAAACCCCGCCCCTGCCTCAGTTCCACCCCCACCTAAACTCCACTGCCATAGCCAAGACTTTTAGTTTCTTTTCTCCTCTATTAGATTGGAGTTCTGTTTTACCTTGTTGACTCATTGTTGTTGAGTCTTTTATATTTTTCTTTTTCCTAGTAAATCTTTTATTTTTTGAATTTTACTTTATTCTTTAGACTTTCTTATTATTCTCTCCTTTTGGCTTGTCCCCCCCCCCACCACTTTATTTTCTCTGTTGTGGTTTTATTTTACCTTGTTAAAGTTATTTCAATTATAGTTTTATTTTTCCTAATGTATTTTTTATCTTTCTAATTTTATTTTGTTTTTCATTCTTTAATATTACACTGTTCCCTTTTTTCTTTCTTTCTTTGTTGTTTTTACAGCGCCATGAAGCTTGCAGGATGTTGGTTCCCAGGCCGGAGATTGGGCCTGAGCTCCTGTGGTGGGAGCTCCAAACCCAAACTGCTGGACTAACAGAGAACCTCAGACCCCAGGGAATATTAATTAGAGTGAGGCCTCCAAGAGGTCCTCATCTCAGCACCAACACCCGGTTCTATCCAACTGCCTGCAAACTCCAGTACTGAATTTCTCAGTTCAAAAAACCAGTAACACAGGAATACAGAACCACACATCAAAATAAAAAAAGAAATGACAATAAAATATGTTACAGACGAGGAAACAAGGTAAAAACCTACAAGACCAAATAAATGAAGATGAAATAGGCAACCTACATGAAAAAGAATTCAAAGTAATGATAGTAAAGATGATCCAAAATCTCAGAAACAGAATGGAGAAAATGCAAGAAATATTTAACAAGGATCTAGAAGAACTAAAGAGCAAACAAACAGTGATGAACAACACAATTACTGAAATTAAAAAGACACTAGAAGGAATCAATATCAGAATAACTGAGGCAGAAGAACGGATAAGTGAGCTGGAAGATAAAATGGTGGAAATAACTGCCAGGGAGCAGAATAAAGAAAAGAATGAAAAGAATTGAGGACAGTCTCAGAGACCTCTGGGGCAACACTAAATGCACCAACATTGGAATTATAGGGGTCCCAGAAGAAGAAGAGAAAAGGAAAGGGTCTGAGAAAATATTTGAAGAGAAGAGTCGAAAACTTCCCTAACATGGAAAAGGAAATAGTCAATCAAGTCCAGGAAGAGAGTACCATACAGGATAAACCCAAAGAGAAACATACCGAGACACATATTAATCAAACTATCAAAAATAAAATACAAAGAAAAAATATTAAAAGCAGCGAGGGAAATGCAACAAATAACATATAAGAGAATCCGCATAATGATAAACAGGTGATCTTTCAGCAGAAACTCTACAAGCCAGAAGGGAGTGGCAGGACATATTTAAAGTGATGAAATGGAAAAACCTACAACCAAGATTACTCTACCCAGCAGGGTTCTCATTCAGATTCCAGGGAGAAATTAAAACCTTTACAGACAAGCAAAAGTTAAGAGAATTCAGCACCACCAAACCAGCTTTACAACAAATGCTAAAGAAACTTCTCTAGGCAGGAAACACAAGAGAAGAACAAGACCTACAAAATCTAACCCAAAACAATTAAGAAAGTGGTAATAGGACCATACATATCGATAACTACCTTAAATGTTAATGGATAAAATGCTCTGACCAAAAGACACAGACTGGCTGAATGGATACAAAAACAAGACCCATATATATGCTGTCTGCAAGAGACCCACTTCAGAACTCGGGACACATACAGACTGAAAGTGAGGGGATGGAAAAAAATATTCCATGCAAATGCAAATCAAAAAAAAGTTAGAGTAGCAATTCTCATATCAGACAAAATGGACTTTAAAATAAAGACTATTACAAGACAAAAAGAAGGACACTACATAATGATCAAGGGATCAATCCAAGAAGAAGATATAACAATTGTAAATATTTATGCACCCAACATAGGAGCACCTCAATACATAAGGCAAATGCTAACAGTCATAAAAGGGGAAATCGACAGTAACACAATCATAGTAGGGGACTTTAACACCCCACTTTCACCAATGGACAGATAATCCAAAATGAAAATAAATAAGGAAACACAAGCTTTAAATGACACATCAAACAAGATGGACTTAATTTATATTTATAGGCCATTCCATCCAAAAACAACAGAATACACTTTCTTCTCAAGTGCTCATGGAACATTCTCCAGGACAGACCATATCTTAGGTCACAAATCAAGCACTGGTGAATTTAAGAAAATTGAAATCGTACCAAGTATCTCTTCCAACCACAATGCTATGAGACTAGATATCAATTACAGGAAAAAAATCTAAAAAATACAAACACATGAAAGCTAAACAATACAGTACTAAATAACCAAGAGATCACTGAAGAAATCAAAGAGGAAATCAAAAAATACCTAGAAACAAATGACACTGAAAACCCGATGACCCAAAACCCGTGGGATACAGCAAAAGCAGTTCTAAGAGGGAAGTTTATAGCAATACAATCCTACCTCAAGAAACAAGAAACATCTCAAATACAGAACCTAACCTTAAACCTAAAGCAATAAGAGAAAGATGAACAACAACAACAACAAAAAACAAAGTTAGCGGAAGGAAAGAAATCATAAAGATCAGACCAGAAATAAATGAAAAAGAAAGGAAGGAAACAATGACAAAGATCAATAAATCTAAAAGCTGGTTCATTGAGAAGATAAACAAAATTTTTAAACCATTAGCCAAGTCATCAAGAAAACAAGGGAGAAGACTCAAATCAACAGAATTAGAAGTGCAAAAGAAGTAACAACTGACACTGCAGAAATACAAAGGATCATAAGAGATTCCTACAAGCAACTATATGCCAATAAAAAGGACAAGCTGGAAGAAATGGACAAATTCTTAGAAAAGCACAACCTTCCGAGACTGAACCAGGAAGAAATAGAAAATATAAACAGACCAATCACAAGCACTGAAATTGAGATGGTGATTAAAAGTCTTGCAACAAACAAAAGGCAGGACCAGATGGCTCCACAGGCGAATTCTATCAAACACTTAGAGAAGAGCTAACAACTATCCTTCTCAAACTCTTCCAAAATATAGCAGAGGGAGGAACACTCCCAAACTCATTCTACGAGGCCACCATCGCCCTGATACCAAAACCAGACAAATGTGTCACAAAAAGAGAAAACTACAGGCCAATATCTCTGATGAACATAGACGCAAAACTCCTCAACAAAATACTAGCAAACAGAACCCAACAGCACATTAAAAGGATCATACACAACGATCAAGGGGATCATTACCTCTTAATCGTTACCCCAGCAATGCAAGGATTCTTCAATATACGCAAATCAATCAATGTGATACACCATATTAACAAACTAAAGGATAAAAACCATATGATCATCTCAATAGATGCAGAAAAAGCTTTCGACAAAATTCAACATCCATTTATGATAAAAACTCTCCAGAAAGTAGACATAGAGGGAACCAACCTCAACATAATAAAGGCCATACATATATGACAAACCCACAGCCCACATCATTCTCAATGGTGAAAAACTGAAACCCTTTCCTCTAAGATCAGGAAGAAGACAAAGTTGCTCACTCTCACCACTATTATTCAACATAGTTTTGGAAGTTTTAGCCACAGCAATCAAAGAAGAAAAAGAAATAAAAGGAATCCAAATCGGAAAAGAAGAAGTAAAACTGACACTGTTTGCAGATGATGTGATACTATACATAAAGAATCCTAATGATGCTACCAGAAAACTACTAGGGCTAATCAATGAATTTGGCAGAGTAGCAAGATCCAAATTAATGCACAGAAATCTCTTGCATTCCTATACACTAATGATGAAAAATCTGAAAGAGAAATTAAGGAAACACTCCCATTTACCACTGCACCAAAAAGAATAAAATACCTAGGAATAAACCTACCAAAGGAGACTAAAGACCTGTATGCAGAAAACTATAAGACACTGATGAAAGAAATTAAAGATGATACAGGTGGAGAGATATACCATGTTCTTGGATTGGAATACTCAACATTGTGAAAATGACTGTACTACCCAAAGCAATCTACAGATTCAATGCAATCCCTAACAAAATACCAATGGCATTTTTCACAGAACTAGGACAGAAAATTTCACAATTTGTATGCAAACACAAAGGACCCTAAATAGCCAAAGCAATCTTGAGAAAGAAAAACGGAGCTGGAGGAATCAGGCTCCTATACTTCAGACTGTACTACAAAGCTATAGTAATCAAGACAGTATGGTACTGGCACAAAAATAGAAATATAGATCAATGGAACAGGATAGAAAGCCCAAGGATAAACCCATGCACTTATGGTCACCTTATCTTTGATAAAGAAGGCAAGAGTATACAATGGAGAAAAGAGAGCCTCTTCAATAAGTGGTGCTGGGTAAACTGGACAGCTACATGTAAAGGAATGAAATGAGAACACTTCCTAACACCATACACAAAAATAAACTCAAAATGGATTAAAGAACTAAATGTAAAGCCAGACACTATCAAACTCTTAGAGGAAAACATAGGCAGAACACTCTGTGACATAAATCACAGCAAGATCCTCTTTGACCCACCTGCTAGAGAAATGGAAATAAAAACAAAAATAAACAAATGGGACCTAATGAAACTTCAAAGCTTTTGCACAGCAAAGGAAACCATAAACAAGACGAAAAGATAACCCTCATAATGGGAGAAAATATTTGCAAATGAATCATCGGACAAAGGATTAATCTCCAAAATATACAAGCAGCTCACATACCTCAATATCAAAAAAACAAACAACCCAATCCAAAAATGGACAGAACACCTAAAGAGACATTTCTCCAAAGAAGATACACAGATTGCCAACAAACACATGAAAAGATGCTCAACATCACTAATCATTAGAGAAATGCAAATCAAAACCACAATGAGGTGTCACCTCACACCAGTCCGAATGGCCATCATGAAAAAATCTACAAACAATAAATGCTGGAGAGGGTGTGGAGAAAAGGGAACCCTCTTGCACTGTTGGTGGGAATGTAAATTGATACAGTCACTATGGAGAACAGCATGGAGGTTCCTTAAGAAACTAAAAATAGAACTATCATATGACCCAGCAATCCCACTACTGGGCATATACCCTGAGAAAACCATAATTCAGAAAGCGTCATGTACCACAATATTCGTTGCAGCACTATTTACAATAGTCAGGACAAGGAAGCAACCTATGCATCCATTGACAGATGAATGGATAAAGAAGATGTGGCACATATATACAATAGAATATTACTCAGCCATAAAAGGAAACAAAATTGAGTTATTTGTAGTGAGGTGGATGGACCTAGAGTCTGTCATACAGAGTGAAGTAAGTCAGAAAGAGAAAAACAAATAATGTATGCTAACACATATATATGGAATCTAAAAAAAAAAAATGGTTCTGATGAACCTAGGGGCAGGACAGAAATAAAGGCACAAAAGCAGAGAATGGACTTGAGGACACAGGGAGGGGGAAGGATAAGCTGGGACGAAGTGAGAGAGTAACATTGACATATATACACTATCAAATGTAAAATAGATAGCTAGTGGGAATCAGCTGCATAGCACAGGGAGATCAGTTCGGTGCTTTGCGACCACCTAGAGGGGTGGGATAAGGAGGGTGGGAGGGAGACGCAAGAGGGAGGGGATATAGGGATATGCGTATGCAAACAGCTGATTCACTTTGTTATACGGCAGAAACTAACACAACGTTGTAAAGCAATTATACTCCAATAAAGATGTTAAATAATAACAATTCCACTGAACTCTTAGTACATGTAAGAGTAATACATTACTGGAAAAATAAAATAATTTAAATTCACATTCTCCAATATGAAGAATTTCTGTTTTATTTAGGTAAGCTTCTGAAACTTCCTTTCTCTCTGCAAGGTAGAAATTTTGAAGTTAAAGGCTATGAGCAATTACATACACTGGCTTATTTATCAGTTCTTAAATTTAGATTATAGAAGGTTTCTTGTGTTAGCTAAAGAATCATCTAAATTCTTCACAAACATGATTATAGAATCCCAGAAAACTGATCCTGAAGAAATTCCTGTTTGTGACAATTCATAAAATATTTCAGCATGAGATCTAGGTGCAAGAGACATGAATTGCAAGGATTTACCACTTTTGATATTAAAGGGTTTCACATTTACTTTTAGCTTACTCATGTCGCATGGAAATTGATCTGAAATGCCATTTTAGGCAGATATTTGTCCTCATCATTAAACTTTTCTTGATGAATCCAGATCATCAATATGAATTATTTAATTATTGAAATCCTCAGAACATATGAAGGGAGTTAAAACTAATCATCAATATACCAAATAGCCCTAGGCTGTTAGGTATCTTCATTCCTCTGATTTTTTACAGACTCTGTAATAGTGGTCTTCTAGCTAAAGTTCACAGAATCAGTTATTTTTACAAGACTCAATTACCAGAAGCTCAACTTCTTTCCTAAAATTGATCTGTCTGAGAATGCACTTCTCAGACAAGGAATCATGGGGATGACAATTTCTGTTTAAAGACCTTGTCTTTTCATCTGAAAGCCACTGTCAAAGAAGACATTGCTCCTGAGAAAAAGTCCCATAAGATGCCATCAAAAAGGGACTCAATAAGAAATACAACAGAGGGGGGTACCTTATTTCACCAGCGGCAGAATCATTTCAAGCCTCCTCCTTACTGTGTCTAGAAATTCATTCTGGACTGAGAATTCAGAACTGAAAAGATAAGTCATTCAGAAGTTCATGAGAAAACTTATGTGAATACAAAATTCAACCTTAAAGAAAGAAAACCTGACCTAGCTGATTGAGTCAACAAATAAGTTTCTCAAAATAGTTTAGATAGGTAGACGTTTTTCATAAGCTTAATGAGCTAAATCAGCAGCTTCACGGTTCCGGTAGAATATATTTAAAGCATGTGACCAGATAAAAGCATTTTGTCCAAATAAAAATCATTTCTGCCAAGCTGTATTGAGTTTTGGAATATTTTTATTTTCCCCAAGTCTGAGTGTATCAAGATGAACATGGTGCCTCTAAGAGAAAGAGCAACAAGTATAATCAATGGGTATTTGAGAGGCTTTGGTAAGTCTTTGGTGTACTTCCCAGAAACACAGAAAGTTAACATCTCAAATGACTGATTAACAAATACTTTTGCAAGTCAGTCTTTCCTTTCAACAAAATTGAAGGACAACTAATTGAGGTGTCAGAGGATGAATCATGAACAATAATTTGATGAGAAATCATTGTGTGATTTTGGGCATAAAACTAGTACGGAATTTTTTTAAATTCAACGATAAAAATAATCTCTCCAATCTCATCTACTTATTTGTGTGAGAAAGATTTCTCAATGTTTACATCCAGAAATATGAAAAATTGGCATTGTGTTAAATCCTATCTTGTTCCAGAAATAAATAATATTTGACTTCATACAAAACTAGTTTAAAAAAAAATGTCCATCTCATTAACAGATGAAGTTCCAATAAATTTAACTTTTATATTTAGTGATTATTTATCAATATTTAATATTATTCGTGGTTTTGGTCAATCTGTGCTAATAACAACGGTAATAAAAACTCAATCCAGATGTCATTTTTGAAATTTAGAGGATTATGGACTCAGGAAGTTATATTTATTTTAAGGTTCTGAGACTATGCAATGATCAATAAAAACGTTTATGCATATTTCATTGATAAAATTCTGTAAGGTAAGTAAATAAAAACATGAATTAAAAGAGAAAAAGTATCGGTGTACAGTTTTCAGAAAGAACTTGCTTTTATATTTTTAAATAGACGATGGTGAGAATCAAATTATAATAGTATTATAGGATCTAAATGGGTATACTTTAAAATGATTTAGACTTTTAATTTTAAAATTCCAACATTTACAATACACCAGAAATTATGTTCTTGGTAATTCTTTAAACTTATGATGAAAATTTTGAGGTCTATAATTATTCCAAAAATCTTTCAAGGTGTAGGGAACAAAGAAATTGGAGCTTTCTGCTTTATTTCTTCTGCCTTCTTATTTCTGGAATTAGAAAGTGTGCTTTCCTGGCCCTACTTTAACATTTGCTCTTTGATCCACTGTTCCCTTAGAAATTGAGGTCTCCAAGTCACAGAACTGTGGACATGATGAATTGCCCAAACAAATACGATACTAATTATTTGCTTTACCATACGACTCATTACAAGCTTCTTTTAAGTAACAATCTCCTCTAGCGCTTCTGAAATATGGCTCCATGATTATAAAAATTCATCACTGAATTCTATTTACAGGCTCTTCACTTTTTAAGTCCAAAATACAAATGTGATGCTTTGATCCTGTAGCAGATTTTCAAGAATAATCCCTTATTAAGTGTCTTCACAAATATGTTATTGAGTTCAGCATGGCAACAAAAAGAAAACAGAAGAGAAGGGAGAAAGAAAAAAGAGGAGGTGAAAATGGTATGATGATATCACAGAAGGAGGTGGGCAACTTTAAGCAATCAGGCCTTTTCAAACACGGCATCGCCAAATTTTATCACTAATTCATAACAGGATTAAAACACAAATCATTTTTTATCTGAGAACACAGATAAGTATTGGTTTCACATAGTTCTTGTCCCTATAACCAGATTTCTTTCCTGGTTTTCTCTTGGAGACAAGAAACTCCTAATGAAGCAGGGGATAAGTATTTCTTGAGGTCTGATGATCCTTACAAGCCCCTTGACCTCTCTATGGAACTCCATTTTCTTATCTATAAAATGAGAAGGTAGCTCTCAACCAATAATTTGAGGAGGGGAAGGAAAGGGGCAAGGAGGGCAGACGAGAAGGTCCATGTTTCAAGGGACGAAATTTTTTGACAGAATACCCACATCTAGCCCAACCAGATTCTGACTCAAGCTGCATCACTACCCTACACCCCTGTCAACATCGAGAACTCCTGCTATGGGGATTTGTATTCTTTCCTTCAAAATGAACAAAAGGCTGCCATCACAGTGTATAATTTTAAGGTCCCTGCAGTAAAGAGATTCCATATTCTTCAGCTATGACTAGAAAACAGTGATATTCATTTGTTTCTCTTCTCCTATGTCCTCTGTTTCTGGCAAGGATCACTATTTACTCCTTGTAGCCTAGAAGAGGATGAAGTATGTGCCTAGGAGGAGAAGGGGGATAAAAGATGTAGGTGGGGACATGTTTTCAGCCGCCATGAGGCTCAAGAGCTACATTAATCTGTAGTTCTATGCTTTCATGACTTCACAACTCTCCCAGCTTAAAAAAAAAAAATTATTAGGAATTTTAAAAGATCCCTTTTTCTCTCATCTTGAAGCCTGTTAAAACATATTTGTAAAAAGGAGGTACAAAAGAAGAGGTTGCCAGATAAGGTACTTTTTCTAAATCAAAGGAGCTCCCAGACAAAGTGGGGCCTGACTTGGTGGTCAGCTGTCAGAGTGAAATTTAATTTAGCAGTAACAATAGACAAAGTATGTCAGACTAAGTGCTTGATCAAGAAACTGAAAATTTTTCAATAAAACAGCCTTGATGTCAGTTAAAGCAGAAACCCCAGGTAAAGAATGACTATGCTGAAAATAAATTAAGAAAACATCCCACAGACTTGAGAATAAAAATTCTTTTTTATCCTCCCAACTCACCTTACTCTATGTAAAGTTCAGAGGTTCTTGATTTCAGGAGGTCTTCCAGCCATAATGATGGGCTGGTGAAGACGTTTGTGTCCCTGGATCTAGTGATTATTGTCATGGCTCTGAAGGCCAGAGTCACTCCTATTTAGAAAATCTCTTATATCCTTTTAGATTATGCTTGATTTCTTTTTTTAAAAAATAAATTTAGTTATTTATTTGTTTATTTGGGGCTGTGTTGGGTCTTCTCATTGCAGTGGTTTCTCTTGTTGTAAGCACAGGCTCTAGGCACACGGGCTTCAGTAGTTGTGGCACACGGGCTTAGCTGCTCCGCAGCATGTGGGATCTTCCCGGACCAGGGCTCGAACCCATGTCCCCTGCATTGGCAGGCGGACTAGTAACCACTGCGCCACCAGGGAAGGCTTATGCTTGATCTCTTTTCATCTAATTAATTACATCTCAGGAACCAAGAAGTAATTACATTAAGAACTTGGAGGCATGCCTTCAGAAATGTCACTATGGCTTTCTGTTTGTTTGCTTTAAAGCAAACCGGCACTCTGGAACTTAGTTCAGATTAGCAATTTTGTGCTTTCAGTTAGATACAGTGCAATGGTTCTACTCCTGGTTGCTAGAATAAGAAAGCAGGTGAAAGACATATAGTAATGTGGTTCAATCTCCCCTTCCCTCTCTCTGTCTTTCTCTCTGTCTCTCTCTCCTTTGTATTCTACTTCAGTATAGTGATTTGAGGCCTCTGGGTTTGAGCTGGGAGCATAGAAACTATTGGCAAACGTTTACTTGTTTACCTGAGGGTCAAGTGGGATGAAAAGCAGAACAGGAAGACAGAACTTTCCAAGGACTGGCACTGGTCAAAGCACAGAGAAACGATATGGATCTTCAAAGGGACATTTTTTTCTTTTTCTTTCTTTTTAAAAACTGTTGTCAGTCTAATAAGTGTTGAAGACTATTTGCTAAGCTGTCCAAAGACATAATGATGCTGAGACTGCTCCTTCACTTGTCTACTCTCAAAGGCCCCTGGGAACATCTGCAACATGCGCGCAGGCCTCTTCCAAACAAAAGGAAGGAGGTCCAAAGAGAATGTGCTCTCAAAAAAGCTGTAAACGCATTTAAAGAATTCTGTGAGAGCTCATCAGCTACCTGATTTCCTAGGCAGAGCCTCTTATTACCTTAACCATGATTTAAGACGGGAGCATGTGGGTAGAATAAAGACAGAGGGATGAGAAGTGGAGGAAAAGGAAAGGTGATGAATGATTAATGAAAATCTAGTGATGAATGGAACAAAGATGTTAAAAAGTAATAAAGCATTCATCCCTAGGGTGGAAAACAGGACAAAACAGGACAAAACAAATATGAGTACTAAATTGCCAAAACAGTAAAATAAGAGAGTAGAACAAACAAACAGAGTAGGACAAAGAAATGCCCATTTCAGTATAAGCATTGTTGAAAGGACACAGGGGATTTGGGAACTTAGCATTTACAAGTTATTTGCTTAAACAAAAATAAATTTATGTTGCCTGATTTCCTAAAAGTTACTTACTGATAATGGGCCATTTATGGATAAGAGCCTGCAGCCACCCAGGTATATACGGAAGCCAGACTTTGTGTCTGTTCAACTTTTCTTTCTTTGCGAAATCTGATTCACAGCATTAGAGTGCAGGAGAACCCTCAGTTGCATGGCTCCATCACTAATGAAATGAGCTCCTGGCTTTTCAGAGCAACCATAGGGTATACTCTGGGCTCCCAGAGGAACACTCTGTGTATGAATTACCTATGTGTGTGCACAACCTAAGGGAAAACTCATATGAGGCACAGAGGAAATTTATAAACACAAGCTGCACATTGATAGGAATACAGAAACATACCACAAAGGGGTATAGACACCCAGGTTTTTCCCAAAAGCTGACCTGTACACATGCAAGGGCAAGATACCACAAAACAAGCCCTATGGCAAGACAAGCAATGAGAACAACTGAAAATAATAATGTGTGTGTGATTTACTTATTTTGAATGTTAGTTGAAGGAAAACAAGTTTAACTGGAAGATGAGCTGAGCTCATAAAAACAGTTATGGAGATTATTCAGAAAACTTCTGGACACATGCAAGAACCATGAAGGATGGCAACACATGTTTTGAAAAAATTAGGCCTCATTTCGCATGACAGTTTTGTTTTCTACTTTTCTCTGAATCAGGTGTATCACTCGTACAACTTGCACTCCCATCTCCCATGATTAGGGACACAGCTGGGCTCACATAAGATTCCCTGAAGACAAGGTTCCAAGATTCATTTGTCACTTTGGTATCCAATATGCTCCACAGCTTTCTATGAACTGATCAAATGAATGAGTAAATGAACAAATGAATGATTTGCTGAAATAATATTGTGAAGAATTTTGTAACAGAGGGGCATCATCTTCTACAAAGGCATTGATTTATTCTATAATATCTCTCACAATCGCAAGACTAATCAGCAGATATTGAAAAGCAACACCTGCCTCAGGCAGAAGTGACTTTAAAAAAAAAGTCCTGCCACAAAACATTGAAAACGATGGTAACAAAGCATATTTCAAAGTTGGGCAGTCTACCAAAAAGGGAAAAAGAAGATACGGGAGGAGGTAAAGACTTAGCCCTGGCGGAATCAAGATAGCGTACTAGAAGGACGTGGAATTCATGTCTCCTCACAATTAGGGAACCAACCACACACCCGTGAGGGACCACAGACACCTAAGGGCATGGGAGGAAAACCCAGTGACCGGCTTGCGGGATCCTGGTTCCCAGGCTGGAGGTTAGGCCCAAGCTCCTGTGGTGGGAGCTCCCAAGTCCAAACCGCTGGACAACAGAGAACCTCAGACCCCAGGGAATACCAATCGGAGTGAGGCCTCCTGGAGGTCCTCATCTCAGCACCAAGACCCAGCTGTATCCAACCACCTGCAAAGTCCAGTGCTGGACGACTCAGGCTAAACAACCAGTAAGACAGGAATACAGCACCACCCATTAAAAAAATAAATACATAAATGAAACGACAAAAAAAAAAGTTAGAGACAAAGGAGCAAGGTAAAAACCTACAAGACCAAATAAATGAAGATGAAATAGGCAACCTACCTGAAAAAGAATTCAGAGTAATGATAGCAAAGATGATCCAAAATTTCAGAAACAGAATGGAGAAAATGCAAGAAACATTTAACAAGGATCTAGAAGAACTAAAGAGCAAACAAACAGTGATGAACAACACAATTACTGAAATTAAAAAAACTCTAGAAGGAATCAATACCAGAATAACTGAGGCAGAAGAAAGGATAAGTGAGCTGGAAGATAAAATGGTGGAAATAACTGCCAGGGAGCAGAATAAAGAAAAAAGAATGAAAAGAATTGAGGACAGTCTCAGAGACCTCTGGGGCAACACTAAATGCACCAACATTGGAATTATAGGGGTCCCAGAAGAAGAAGAGAAAAGGAAAGGGTCTGAGAAAATATTTGAAGAGATTATAGTTGAGAACTTCCGTAACGTGGGAAAGGAAATAGTCAATCTAGCCCAGGAAGCACAGAGAGTACCATACCAACCCAAAGAGAAGCATGCCAAGACACATATTATTCAAACTATCAAAAATTAAATACAAAGAAAAAATATTAAAAGCAGCAAGGGAAAAGCAACAAATAACATACAAGGGAATTCCCATAAGGTTACCAGCTGATCTTTCAGCAGAAACTCTGCAAGCCAGAAGGGAGTGGCAGGACATATTTAAAGTGATGAAAGGGAAAAACCTACAACCAAGATTACTCTACCCAGCAAGGATCTCATTCAGATTCAAAGTAGAAATTAAAACTTTTACAGACAAGCAAAAGTTAAGAGAATTCAGCACCACCAAACCAGCTTTACAAAAATACTAAAGGAATGTCTCTACGCAAGAAACACGAGAGAAGGAAAAGACCTACAAAAACAAACCCAAAACAATTAAGAAAATGGTAATAGGAACATACATATCGATAATTACCTTAAATGTTAATGGATTAAATGCTCCAACCAAAAGACACAGACTGGCTGAATGGATACAAAAACAAGACCCATATATATGCTGTCTGCAAGAGACCCACTTCAGATCTGGAACACATACATACTGAAAGTGAGGGGATGGAAAAACATATTCCATGCAAATGGAAATCAAAAGAAAGCTGGAATAGCAATTCTCATATCAGACAAAATAGACTTTAAATTAAAGACTATTACAAGAGACAAAGAAGGACACTACATAATGATCAAGGGATCAATCCAAGAAGAAGACATAACAATTGTAAATATTTATGCATCCAACATAGGAGCACCTAAATACATAAGGCAAATGCTAACAGTCATAAAAGGGGAAATAGACAGTAACACAAGCATAGTAGGGGACTTTAACACCCCACTTTCACCAATGGACAGATCATCCAAAGCGAAAATAAATAAGGAAACAAAAACTTTAAATGACACATTACACAAGATGGACTTAATTGATATTTATAGGCCATTTCATCCAAAAACAACAGAATACACTTTCTTCTCAAGTGTCCATGGAACATTCTCCAGGATAGACCATTTCATGGGTCACAAAACAAGCCTTGGTAAATTGAAGATTTGAAATTGTATCAAGTATCTTTTCCAACCACAACGCTATGAGACTAGATATCAATTACAGGAAAAAAATCTAAAAAATACAAACACATGAAGGCTAAACAGTACAGTACTAAATAACCAAGAGATCACTGAAGAAATCAAAGAGGAAATCAAAAATTACCTAGAAACAAATGACAATGAAAACCCGATGACCCAAAACCCATGGGATACAGCAAAAGCAGTTCTAAGAGGAAAGTTTATAGCAATACAATCCTACCTCAAGAAACAAGAAACATCTCAAATACAGAACCTAACCTTAAACCTAAAGCAATTAGAGAAAGATGAACAACAACAACAACAAAAAAACAAAGTTAGCGAAAGGAAAGAAATCATAAAGATCAGATCAGAAATAAATGAAAAAGAAAGGAAGGAAACAATGACAAAGATCAATAAATCTAAAAGCTGGTTCATTGAGAAGATAAACAAAATTTTTAAACCATTAGCCAAGTCATCAAGAAAACAAGGGAGAAGACTCAAATCAACAGAATTAGAAATGAAAAAGAAGAAGTAACAACTGACACTGCAGAAATACAAAGGATCATGAGAGACTACTACAAGCAACTATATGCCAATAAAATGGACAAGCTGGAAGAAATGGACAAATTCTTAGAAAAGCACAACCTTCCAAGACTGAACCAGGAAGAAATTGAAAATATAAACAGACCAATCACAAGCACTGAAATTGAAACTGTGAGTAAAAATCTTCCAACAAAGAAAAGCCCAGGACCAGATGGCTTCACAGGCAAATTCTATTAAACATTTAGAGAAGAGCTAACATCTATCCTTCTCAAACTCTTCCAAAATATAGCAGAGGGAGGAACACTCCCAAACTCACTCTCTGAGGCCACCATCACCCTGATATCAAAACCAGACAAAGATGTCACAAACAAATGAAACTACAGGCCAATATCTCTGATGAACAGAGATGCAAAAATACTCAACAAAATACTATAAACAGAATCCAACGGCACATTAAAAGGATCATACACCATGATCAACTGGGGTTTATCCCAGGAATGCACAGATTCTTCAATATATGCAAATCAATCATTGTGATACACCATATTAACAAATTGAAGGCTAAAAACCGTATGCTAAACTCAATAGATGCAGAAAAAGCTTTGAACAAAATTCAACACCCATTTATGATAAAAACTCCCCAGAGAGTAGGCACAGAGGGAACATACCTCAACATAATAAAGGCCATATATGACAAAGCCACAGCCAGCATCGTTCTCAATGGTGAAAAACTGAAACCATTTCCTCTAAGATCAGGAACAAGACAAGGTTGCCCACTGTCACCACTATTATTCAACATAGTTTTGTAAGTTTTAGCCACAGCAGTCAGAGAAGAAAAACAAATAAAAGGAATCCAAATCAGAAAAGAAGTCAAACTGTCACTGTTTGCAGATGACATGATACTATACATAGAAAATCGTAAAGATGCTACCAGAAAACTACTAGAGCTAACCAATGAACTAGGTAAAGTAGCAGGGTACAAAATTAATGCACAGAAATCTCTTGCATTCCTATAGACTAATGATGAAAAACCTGAAAGAGAAATTAAGGAAACACTCCCATTTACCATTGCAACAAAAAGAATAAAATGCCTAGGAATAAACCTACCTAAGGAGACAAAAGACCTGTATGCAGAAAACTATAAGACAGTGATGAAAGAAATTAAAGATGATACAAGCAGATGGAGAGATATACCAGGTTCTTGGTTTGGAAGAATAAATATTGTGAAAATGACTATACTACCCAAAGCAATCTACAGATTCAGTGCAATCAAACTACCAATGTCATTTTTCACAGAACTAGGACAAAAAATTTCACAATTTGTATGGAAACACAGAAGACCCTGAATAGCCAAAGCAATCTTGAGAAAGAAAGCAGAGCTGGAGGAAGCAGGCTTCTGGACTTCGGACTATACTACACAGCTACAGTAATCCAGACAGTATGGTACTGGCACAAAAACAGAAATATAGATCAATGGAACAGGATAGAAAGCCCAGAGATAAACCCAAGCACTTATGGTCACCTAATCTTTGATAAAGAAGGCAAGATTATACAATGGAGAAAGACAGCCTCTTCAATAAGTGGTGCTGGGAAAACTGGACAGCTACATGTAAAAGAATGAAATTAGAATACTTTCTAACACCATACACAAAAATAAACTCAAAATGGATTAAAGAACTAAATGTAAGGCCAGACACTATCAAACTCAGAGGAAAACATAGGCAGAACACTCTGTGACATAAATCACAGCAAGATCCTCTTTGACCCACCTGCTAGAGAAATGGAAATAAAAGCAAAAATAAACAAATGGGACCTAATGAAACTTAAAAGCTTTTGCACAGCAAAGGAAACCATAAACAAGACGAAAAGACAACCCTCAGAGTGGAAGAAAATATTTGCAAATGAAGCAACTGACAAAGGATTAATCTCCAAAATGTACAAGCCATTCATACATCTCAATTTCAAAAGAACAAACAACCCAATCCAAAAATGGGCAGAAGACCTAAAGAGACATTTCTCCAAAGAAGATATACAGATTGCCAACAAATACATGAAAGGATGCTCAACATCACTAATCATTAGAGAAATGCAAATCAAAACCACAATGAGGTGTCACCTCACACCAGTCAGAATGGCCATCATCAAAAAATCTACAAACAATAAATGCTGGAGAGGGTGTGGAGAAAAGGGAACCCTCTTGCACTGTTGGTGGGAATGTAAATTGATACAGCCACTATGGAGAACAGTATGGAGTTTCCTTAAAAAACTAAAACTAGAACTGCCATATGACCCAGCAATCCCACTACTGGGCATATACCCTGAGAAAACCATAATTCAAAAAGAGTCATGTACCATAATGTTCATTGCAGCACTATTTACAATAGCCAGGACATGGTAGCATTTACAATAGCCAGGACATGGTAGCAACCTACATGTCCATCTACAGATGAATGGATAAAGAAGATATGGCACATATATACAATGGAATATTACTCAGCCATAAAAAGAAACGAAATTGAGCTATTTGTAGTGAGGTAGATGGACCTAGAGTATGTCATACAGAGTGAAGTAAGTCAGAAAGAGAAAAACAAATGCCGTATGCTAACACAAATATATGGAATCTAAAAAAAAAATGGTTCTGATGAACCTAGGGGCCCGACAGAAATTAAGACACAGATGTAGAGAATGGACTTGAGGACACGGGGAGGGGGAAGGGAAGCTGAGACAAAGTGAGAGAGTGGCATGGACATATATACACTACCAAATGTAAAACAGCTAGTGGGAAGCAGCCGCAGAGCACAGGGAGATCAGCTGGATGCTTTGTGACCACCTGAAGGGATGGGATATGGAGGGTGGGAGGAAGATGCAAGAGCGAGGGTTTATGGGGACATACGTATGCGTATAGCTCATTCACTTTGTTATATAGCAGAAACTAACACAACACTGTAAAGCAATTATACTCCAATAAAGATGTTAAGAAAAGGAAAAGGAGGAGACAATAGCAACAGCTCTACTGGAATTCAAGGAGAGGACTAGAGCACTAAGACAAATCAATAGCAATAATAAAAACAGCAGCAATTACTTATTAGTCACTATGTGTCAGGCAGTATATAGGCATAACCTAAATTAATTTTCATAAAATTTCTTTAGGTAAGTACTTTTATCACCTTCATTTTACATACTGAACCTGAGCCTGAGAAATGGTAAGGAATTTTCCCAAAGTCCCCCCAGCTAGTAAGTGATAGAACCAGAACTTAAATACACATTTGTCTGTCTGACTCCAAAAGAGGCCCTAATCAATACAGCACTAGTACAAGGGACTAATCATGGAAAGAAAGGCTTGGGTTTTGTTTTCCCAATTTAGAAATGATGCAGGACAATTCTAGAACCTTTACTTGTGATCAAGTGGTAAACCAACTAGCTCTTAAATAATTTAAACACCATGTACGTTTATCACCTACCTTAAAGAAGTAAATGTCCAATTTTCAGTTTCTCTAAAGAGTTATTTAATTCTGGGTTTCCTAAGTTTGACCACAAAGGGGATTTGACTGTGAAACCTTTCCTAAGGCCCATGAGATTGTTGGTCAGTCAGATATCCATAACAGACAGTCTATCAACCTGATATATCATTCCAGCAATGGAAGTTCAAAGCAAAGATTTTTAAGGCTACTAAGATAAGGTAAAATGAATCTTTCCAATATTCTTTCCTTTGCTACAGAACCAAGTTAGCAAAAACTAAATTATAAATCACAGTGTGTGTAATTTAATCACATATTTACCTTAAAAAAAATTTTTTTTGGTCCTTCTCTCATGTAGAGAACAAATATGTATTCTCATTTAAACCTCTGTTGTAACTATTCCCATTGTCCCCAGGCTCCTCATTCTCTTTCAATGTGTCTATCTTCAGTAAAACACAAATAGTTCAGCTTGATTGCACAGCTGATAAACCTTAAAGATAATAAACTGGACAGAGTAGCAGTGAGATTCTAAATTAGACAGACCAGCAGTCATCCTCACAGTAATGGAATAAATAAAGCATGAACAATTAAATTAAATGACAATTTCTGATTTGAAGTCTGGTTTTCCTGTTTTTACTCAGTAGAAAAATTAGGCTGTACTGGCCTTCCTTAGGAGGAACTTTCCTTAGAAGGGATCTGTGTGCTTATTTTTTACATATAAAATATCTGATATATCAGCTACAATGCACCCTTATCTCCCTCATAATTAACTTTAAGTATGTATTGCCTTTATATTATATCCAACACAATATATTTTAGATCAGTTTGAACAGTTAAGATTGGTTATAAAGAATTTTTCTTCATTAGTTGGACTTAAAACTATTTTGGCAAGTCCCCAACATAAAACGGTTCAGTCATGTTATTTTCCTTTTTATTCCTTCAAATGTTATAAGGTACTATTCTATGTCTGGTAGGGGCATGCAGGAGGCGGGAGGGAGGAAGGAATGAACAGACCTATAGTATATTTTGAAAATAAGACAAATCAATAAGTATATTTTGAGTCTCTTCAACATATTGCCTAGGAGGTCTAATAGATAACCACGTATGGGAACAGAAACAGAATCTCATCTAATGATATTCCAAAAATTTAGTGACTTGTAGGTTCTTTCACACTTATACTCTGCATAGTGTGATACTATGTAGCACATTTAATGCTCTTTATGCCTTGGTGTTTTAATGTAAAAGGAAATTCTTTGCTCTATAGCTTTAAACATTATCCGGGAGCTGGCTCCCATGGACGCCTTTCACATTCCTACTCAGAACTCTCAGAGAAAAGCTGTCATTTCTTGTTCTATTCAAGTCAGACTACCTCGTCTCCAGACGCCAAGAGTAAAAGGAATATCTAAGATAACACCTTCATTTATTCATATGATTTTCATCTTGGACAGTATTATAAAAGCCAGTCATAAATTGGGAAAATAATGGGATAATGTGACATATATTATAAAATGAAATTTATGATCCAAACAGAATAGAAGAGATACTGCTGCACACGAGGGTTATATTCCTGTCATCAACAAGTGTCTTTGCACATGACCTACACATAAATCTCTTTCTAAGGAAGAAAAAGGAGGGAGAAGGCTAAACTCTAAAGGGCTCACTTTTACAAACATATATAATACTTAGCATTTTCATATGAAATTCAACCTTGTTCTGCCTAAAAGAAAACCTAATCAAACAACAGAGAAGCAAACTCTAAATACTAATTTTATTCCACTTAGCACTTGAAAATGAATACACTAGGTCTTGAAAGAGGCCCAGCTAAGACTTCTACTAAGCTTTAAATTATCTGGTAAAACTGAGTTTTCTTTCTGGAGGGAAGAGCTTCTGTCTGGGTTTTCTTTTTCTTTTTAAGGAAAAGAAATCTGTATAATTATACGTCTATGTTTACATGTGTGGAACAAAGTATGGATAAAGAAAGAAAAATGGACCATCAAGAAGCTAGTTATCACTAAGTACGTAAAGGTGTAATAGTCTAACAACGCCAACGAAATACATACTGTAACAACACTGTAATTTAAACCAAGCTATCAAAATATTTCAAAAGAGAACAAATTTTATGATTTTTAAAATGAAATACGATCATTGCTATTAACAATATGCTATAAAATAAATATACTAGACATAGCTTCTGTTAATAACTACTACAGTTTCTCAGGAAACAATCTTTACAGAGCAAGTCTGATTAATGTACAAGAGACAGCTTTTCTTCTTTGAGCCCTAACCATATGCCATTGTTTCCAAGAGAGTGTTTATAAAAGCTATAAAGATGATAATGTTTTAAACGTCACCTTGCCTATATTTAGCAATTGTCAATACAAAATATCTCTTATTTTACTTTCTCTCCACCCTCTATTGCCTAGTTAGACATTATTTTTCCATCTCTATATAGGTTGGTCTTCCTAAACAGGAAAATAACCAACATAATCTTACACACAAAATTTGACGACATTTCTTTCAGAGTAATATGACCTGTTTGACATCTGAAGATCAAGACAGGGATAATGATTTATTAGGTCAAACCACACAGGACTTATATATAATAAGCTGCAAGACAAAGCTTATTAAATGATTCCACTAGTCACATAACTGAATATAAAAGGGGAAACGTTTCACTGACTTTGGTCAAACATGATAGTTGCCGCAGTAGATTAAAGGTCCCAGAAGTACTCTTAGTTAGGTTGGGGACCAAATGTCACTCCATATGATTTTGTTCTTCATGGGCAATGTCTCCAAAGGGCTAGATTTGTAAAAATCTAGCCTGAACCCAGGTATGAATTTTGTTTTGCTTTTCCCTTTTGAGTGGATAAGCACTTGGTGCATGAAAATATCACCTTTCTTTCTTATCAACAAAAGCACTAACAAACAGAATTCAGAAGAATTCAGATTTACAGATCAAGAAATATGGCAAATGTTCTCAGTGTCAGAACAAATATGAAATTATCCAGGAAGTAAATAATAAGTTTCTGGAACATCCAAATGTTGGCTCTCCTACTTGCCATCTACCAAAGCATGGAGAAAAGTAAGAAACAGAAATAACAGAAGCTCAAATTACTCATGTGGTGCTTCTTAATATATCTGTTGACTATCTTCTGTGGGAAAAGATTGCAATAAATAGGAAAAGATGTGGTGATTATATGTAGCTTCTGTTTCTGCAGTTCCAGCCCCTAAGTTTTATTTTCCAAATAGCCAAGGACTGCAGTTATCAAAAAGATAACCCTTTCCAAATTAAGGGAATAATAATGGAAAGAAATAATTGTTAAATAAATAAAAGTAAACATATATTTTGCCATATTATATATTATTTACATTTTATATGTTATGTGCATAAAATTTTATTGATATATACTCCTAAAAGTTAAAATCTTGGTTGCCACTGAGTAATAAAATCAGAAGTCATTTTTATTTTTACCTCTATACTTTTATGCATTTTCTGTTGCTCTACAATGAAGATGGAATGATTTTATACTCAGGGGAAGAAGGGGACATTCTTCTCCTAGCACCACACCCACGTCAAGAAGAAGAAGCATGAGTACGAAGAGGGGACAGAAATATGATAAAAGAGCCTGCTTTATCCTCTTCATCTGCCATTTTTCCTCTTCCTCTCTTCTCTGCTTTCCTCGGCAGAAGCCATGAGTTCTTCTGGGGTATGGGCTGACTCCCTCCTCCAGCACTGACCAGTGTGCCTCTGATTCTCACCAAGCCTTGGTTTTCCCTTCTACAGAATGAAGATAATAATAGTACTTATCTCCTAAGAAGTCCAGGCAAGATAATGCAAGTACAGTTCTTAGCACAGGGCCTGGCTCAAAGAGAGGACTCAACAATGTTAAATGCACATTTCTTCACCAGTCTTGCCAGATCTGGGAAATCTTAAGACTTACAAAATACTTTATGACATACAATATGCTTAAACAAACAGTAAGTAAATTAATCTATAAACTGAAAGTAAAATTCAGAGCTGAAATTCAAGCCTTATCCTCCTCATGCCTGAGTTTGATAACCAAACAGCACTTTTGAGCTGGACTGACCCAGTGGTGTGCTGAAGCCACCTCTAGACTTATAAGACCCCATTGTTAAATTTCAAGAATTTTGCAAGCCAGTTGTTAAACACAGCCATTATTTAATTAATTTATTTATTTTTTATATTTCTGACCAGTAGCTTCTTCTTTTTTTTTTAACATCTTTATTGGAGTCTAATTGCTTTACAATGGTGTGCTAGTTTCTACATTATAACAAAGTGAATCAGCTATACATATACATATATCCCCATAACTCCTCCCTCTTGCGTCTCCCTGCTACCCTCCCTATCCCACCCCTCTAGGTGGTCACAGAGCACTGAGCTGATCTCCCTGTGCTATGCGGCTGCTTCCCACTAGCTATCTATTTTACATTTGGTAGTGTATATATGTCCATGCCACTCTCTCACTTCATCCCAGCTTACCCTTCCCCCTCCCCATGTCCTCAAGTCCATTCTCTATGTCTGTCTCTATGTCTTTATTCCTGTCATGCCCCTACGTTCTTCAGAACCATTTTTTTTAGATTCCATATATATAACAAAGCCATTATTAAAAATTAAGTTATATAATTTTATAAACTATAATATGTAATTCACAATTAAGTAAAAATATTTTAAAAGGGTAATAAATACACAAAACTCATCACTTTCCAATTCTTTTACTATCATCTTTACTCTTAAGGTTACTTGCATCTATTATAGCTGTATGGTGGAAATGCTGTTTAACGTACTGCTATTCTGCATCTCTGCCCAAGTCCACTTTCAGTCAAGTCAAATCGGTAGTTTAAAAATGGCCAAATTGGGCTTCCGTGGTGGCGCGGTGGTTGGGGGTACGCCTGCCAGTGCAGGGGACGCGGGTTCGCGCCCCGGTCCGGGAGGATCCCACGTGCCGCGGAGCGGCTGGGCCCGTGAGCCATGGCCGCTAAGCCTGCGCGTCCGGAGCCTGTGCTCCGCAACGGGAGAGGCCGTGGCGGTGAGGGGCCCGCGTACCGGAAAAAAAAAAAAAAAAAAAAAAAAAAAGAGGCCAAATTGGCAAATGCTACAAATCAAGATTTGATATTGTTTTGTTCATTTGAGAGAGATGGAGAATATGCATATCAGACTTAAAAGTGTGCCACATCTGTAGCTGTTAACTCTGAGTAGAACAAAAAAAAATTATTGATGTATTCTTCCAGCATTTAAAACTATTATACAATATTTTTCACAGAACTACACTTGTTCATCAATTGCAAACATAGAGTGGCTATGGATTCAAGAGTTTGACAAAATCAACAATAGTGTTATATGAGAATCTATTGGCTTCTGGAACTTACAATAAAGAGTAGTGATTATTTCATTATTATTTATAAATTATAGCTACATATCCTTTACATCAGTAAAATTTATAATAAATGCACACATGCGCACACACACATTCTTTTCCTGGAGAGCCGGTGGTTAAAAACTTACCAGCACACCACTAAGCTAACCATTGCTTTAACCTACAAGGAACCTATAAGCTCTCAGCAGAGCTCCAGGCCCATCTTCAAAGCACTAAAGGTGGGGTTTAAAAGGTTTTAGCTTCAGTTGAGTCTACCCAACTGGATTATTATATTTAAATACGGTACACTGAATATCCCCCTCCTGCATGATGATAAAGCAAGCATATAGAGCTTCAAGTTCCGCCATAATTATGGAAAATTTACTATCTAGAAACCCAAATTTGGTAAAGTCAGGATAGCTTTCTACAACTCATGAAAGCACTAAAAGGTAAGTAAAATATGCCCTTCTCTGCCTCCAAGAGCAGGGAGAAAAACCACATTATCCTATAACACAAGAGAAGTGGTACGGGTAGGTACAAAATGCTAGGAGAAGACTGGGGAAAGAGCCATGAGTTTGGAACCCAGGTCCTGGTCAATGGCAACTATGTCGTCTGCCTCAAAGCAAACGAGAGAAAGGAGGAACGTCCCAGATAGAAGGAAAAATCTGAGCAGTATAGCTGAACGGTTAGGAGGAAGGATTCTAGAATCAGACAGCCTGGGTTCAAACCCAGGCTCCCCTACTCACTATGTAAACTTGGGCAAGTTACTCACTATGTAAACTTGGGCAAGCCTCTGTTTCTATCTGCAAAAGGAGGATGGTAACTTCTTGCTCAGACCACAGTAGTGAGAATCAAATGAGATTACATACGTAAAGTGCTTAGAACAGTGCCACACAATTGGCCGATAAATGTAACTACTACCGTGATCATTGTTGTCAGACTCAAGTGTTGAAAAGGTTATCTTTAGGTGTTGTGGGGAAGGCTGCAGGAATTGGGTAGAACATTGCAATCAGAGGAAAGAGAATAAGCAAAAAACACAGAAGACATGTTGGGGACCAGTTAGTGAGCCCGGAGGCACGAGAACGGGCCTCATGTGGGCCAAGGCCATGCACCGCCACAGCAGATAAGGCTGGAAGACTAGACCAGCAGTCAGCCAGAAGATGTCAGATACACAGCCATTCCTCCCCCTCTTCTGAGAAAATACAAAGCTGAGTTTTTAAGATGGCCTTATCATTTTTCTCTTGACAGGTACTGTAAATTGTGCCTCTGATATATTTCTGAAGAGCCTATAGGGGGATGATAAATCAGGTGATGTTACATATATTCATCAGTACATTAATTGTTATTAAATACTCACAACACCTAAAATTGATCTGCACCAAGATTTACTGCTCTGACGGAAATCCACCTGGAAAAGAATACATGATAATTAAGAAGAATGACCACAGATTTGCAGCAATGTGAGGACTATAAACAAGATTTAAACTCCTCCCTGAGGGAATAACTAGATGATGTTTATTCTGTAGATGAACAATGTGATTGTAACAATGGAAGAGATTGATGAGATTTTTTTTTCCCCTGTGGGAGTTTGATTTAGCCAGCTATCTCAGGTAATAGTAGGATGCAGGACTAAGTAGTCCAGCACCACTTGAAAATTCTTTGTAAAGGGTAAATAGCACATATCCTCAGTGACCTGGAAAAATAGATTATAAGTCAAGTGGGCACAAACTGGCACAGAAGCTGCAAACTGGCATAAAAGCAACCAGAATTGAAGAAAACAATTTTTTTCTAAATTAGCCACAACTGAATTCAACCAAATTAGAGAGAAAAGGGACAAGGAGAGTCATCTTATCATGGAGAAGGGAATAAATCATTCTCTTTTTGTAGGCTTTCGGCCTGTAGGCTGCTGTATGGGTCTAACAGGTAATTTTTAGTAATCTCTCCTGTCCAGGAAATGAAGAATCACCTGGCCTCAGTAAACACACAAACTAAAAGCAAGGCAACATTAGCCTTACAGATTCTAGCTACTTAAAGTATAAGAAGATATCAGCTGGGACCTTGTTAGAAACACAAAATCTTGGGCCCCACCCTAGATCTCCTGAATCAGAATCTGCACTTTTAACAATAATCCCCAGGAATCTAGGTGATCTCTTTGCACACTGAAGTTTAAGAAGCACTGATCTAGGACTTCCCTGGTGGCACAGTGGTTAAGACGCCACCTGCCAATGCAGGGGACACGGGTTCGATCCCTGGTCCGGGAAGATCCCACATGCCCTGGAGCAACTAAGCCCGGGTGCCACAACTACTGAGCCTCCGCTCTAGAGCCCGTGAGCCACAACTACTGGGGCCCATGAACCACAACTACTGAAGCCTGCACGTCTAGAGCCCATGTTCTGCAACAAGAGAAGACAGCAATGAGAAGCTCGTGCACCACAATGAAGAGTAGCCCCTACTCGTCACAACTAGAGAAAGCCTGTGCGAAGCAACAAAGACCCAATGCAGCCAAAAATAAATTTAAAAATTAAAAGAAAAAAGCACTGGGGCTTCCCTGGTAGCGCAGTGGTTGAGGGTCCGCCTGCCAATTCAGGGGACACGGGTTCGTGCCCTGTTCCGGGAGGATTCCACATGCTGCAGAGCGGCTGGGCCCGTGAGCCATGGTCGCTGAGCCTGCGCTCCACAATGGGAGAGGCCACAACAGTGAGTGCCCCGTGTACCGAAAAAAAAAGCACTGATCTAGAGAGCTAGACCTTCATTCGTTCATTCATTCATTCAATAAACTTTCAAGATCTGTACTGCTAATATGATAGGTAGCCACTAGCCACACATGGATATTTAAATTTCAATTAATTAAAATTAAATCAAGTTTTAATTTAATTTCAGGGGTTCATTGGAACTAACCACAATTTAAGTGTTCAATTAGCACAGGTAGGTAGTGTCTACCAGATATGTTTCCATCATCACAGAAATTTCTATTGGATATAGTTGATTTAGACACTTGGGACACACCACTGAAGAAAGAAGAGAAAGATTCTTATGCTCATGAAGCTTAGATTCTAGCAGCAGGGAAGCAGATAATAAACAGTAAACAACTTAAGTGACTAAATTAAAGGTATGTTGGATGGTTAAATGCTAAAGACAAATATTAAAAATAGAGCAGCCTTGGTAGTTCCCTGGTGGCCTAGTGGTTAGGATTCCAGGCTTTCACTGCCGTGGCCTGGGATCAATCCCTGGTCAGGGAACTGAGATCCCACGAGTACACAGTGCGGCCAAAAAAAAAAAAAAAAAACAAAAACCTAGAGCAGCCTTAGAAGGATCAGGAAGATGGAGGGACAGTTAGATTTTAAATATGGCAGGTCTAGTGGGTTTCAACAAAGAGGTCACATTAAAGGAGAGGCAGGTTGCTAGCCAGCAGGGGGAGTGTTCCAGACAAAGGGAAAATCCAAAAAGTCCAAAGGCCCTATGGCAGGTGTCTGAGGAACAGCAAGGGAACCCACGTGGGTTGGAGGAGAGTGAGAAAGAAGGCTGCGTAAAAGGGTAGGAGATCAGAGAGCTAAGGTTCCCTGGTAGGGAGAAGGGCCTCCTTGTCCATTGTAAAGGACCTGGCTTTTACTTGGAGTGAAATGAGGAGACTTGAAAGGTTCTGAGCCAAGGAGTGAGATGCTTCAACACCATCTCAAAGTTATTCTAGTTCAGCAGAAAAGGACTATAAACAAAAGTTACTTGTTTGTTTTAATTCAAGGTCATATTCAAGGGTAAAAACACACTATCTGCACTGGCAAAATGACTTTGTTTACAAGTTTTGGTAACCACCAGAAGCTTGTTAATGATACACAAACAGAAGTCATTAAAATTTATCACTGTGAAATTCAGACACTTTTTCAGAGGCTCAATTAATATGCAGTCACAAGGTCTTACAGGTTCCCACCCAGAATCTGGAGCCATACTTGCTATAAACAGTTTGAGCAAATCCTAAGGAATGCAAATCAGACTCACCCAACTGCCTAAAAGGTGGAACTCTGCCTAAGTGTATCATCCTCAAAATTTCTTGGTTACTTTATTACTAATTTACATATATTTCTTGATGATAGAGAAATCCATACAGTGATTCCAATCTTTTTTTTTTCCCCACCCTGACCCCATCCCAGTTAAATGCCAAAGCTCTGGAAATCAAGGTATGGGGTTTTCTTTAAGTTGTCTTTTCCAGAGTTCCCAGAAACAATGGCACATTCTACCCACAGTTGAGAATGCTGTTGTCTTGCAGGTAAATCCAACGACAGTTCTAAGAACTAGAGGTCACTGTAGCCTGTCTAGAAAATGCCGTCATCAGCCTCAAGGCCTAGGTTCACTACATGGAAGTTATACTGGAGAGGCAGGCCTAATATGACTAAAAGTCATCACTTATGATTTATTCCCTGGGGATCACCAACAACCGTGATCCAGCCTGAGTTCTGGCAGAAAAATAGAGTAAGGTCACCTTCGGTAAATTAAATCAAATGAACAATAAATCAAAGCATGCCAGGTCATTGGGAACTAACTGTTCAGATGCTCATGACAAGTGAGTGGATCAAGGAGCATCATTTTTATGCATCTGGGCATAACATTTTTGAACAATAGAACATAAGAGGAGATTTTAGCAACTAAATTATTACCAGTTTGACTTATGGGAGTCCAGAAGTGGAGCTGTTTTATTATTTCATTCATTAAATAACTACCTGTTAGGACCCACTATGGGCAAGGACTATTCCAACTGTTGGAAATGCAGCAGTTCACATGCTACAGCACCTTATCCACATTAAGTTACAGTTTCAATTTTGACCTCCTTATGGCTCCCTTTTGGAGCCAGGAACCTTTCAACCTGAAGAGAAAACCTGAAGAGGTCTTCTATGGATGAGAAGGATTCAGAGATCATTTTGGAGAAAAAAGGAAAGGGAGACATACTAGCAGAAGGTGGCTCTTCACAGGCAAATCTACACGGTAACTTTTATATACTCCACCCTGAAGCCAGAGCACCTGAGCCTCTTTTGCTTCCCTCATCCAACCAAAGGAGTCACCCCCAAGATGTGAAGCACCACTCCTCACCTCACCCGCTTTCTGGTACAGAAAAACCAGAAAGAGCAGAGAAAAGCTATTTTCAGAGACTGGACACATTAAGACACTAAGGTGAACAAAGGGGCAAATTGGCCCCTCAATACAATTTTTAAAACAATGAATTTTTTGCATTCTATCCATGATAACTGTGATTTTAAAATTTAAAATACACTTTTCCTCACTTAACCATTTCTACTCCTCAACTCCTCACCAAAAAAATTACAGTAAAATTGACATTAGACTTTGTAAGCTACCCCAAATCTACCCTATATAAATTATACTTCTGCTCAAGTTAGTCAGAATCAGTTTCTGTTGTTCGCAATTAAATACTTTAGTTGAAATAGTACCTTAGTGTGTCATTCAGGAAAGCTGAGGAAACCTCTAATTTTAGGTCTGCAACTAATTATCTGTTAATCTCAGGAGAAATTATTTAAAGTAGCTGGACTTCAGTTTTCTTACAAGCAAATTGAAAAGATTAGACTAAATTATTCCTAAAAGTTTATAAAATAACATGAATGACATAAAATAACAAACATGTTTCTATCTTATTTCTCAACATTAACCAAAAAGAGATCACTGTCAGACAGTGGTGGTTTGATATTTTCCCAGGAAGAATTAAATTTGCAAGGTAGGTTCTGCGTTTGCTCTAGCTATTCCTCCACCTCACTCCTTTGGCTCCTTGATAATGTTTAACATGTATGTTCCAACAGACAAAATCCCTCCAAGGTCTTCAGTGTGACTTTTTTAGTCTCACTGCTTATGAAAAAGCACATCAAAAGAAATGGTCAGAGACAAGGCTCAAAATTTTTGCATTTAAGCTTCACAACTAAATATTTGGATTGTGGTATAGGGACTTCTCAAGGGCACTTCAAAAGTTCCTCTTGTGATTCAAAGGTCTGGGAAATAATTTGCCTGAAGAAAACTTAGCCTTCTGCCTTGACTAGACTGGTTTGTGCAACAGCCTCTCCTTTCTAAAAAACAACAATCGTGGTTTCCATTTGTTGTCTTACGGAGATATGTTTTAAATTATTAAGAATAATAATGAAAAGACAAAAAAAATTTTAAGTATTTCATACAAAAGCTACAAAAGCATTATGTTGGGGAAGTTTGAGAAGTTTATTAGGTCAATCTAGGCTCTAATATACTCAGATAATTGATTTAAACTTGTAGGTGCAATAAATCACACTGGTCATGGAGGCGGCACCAGATGAAAACGAGAACACAGATCAATTAATTATCTGAGAGTTTTGGGCTTTCTCACTGGCTTGCTATTATAAAATCATTTTCTTGGTTCCATCTCAAACATCAGGGTGCCTTTTTTATATACAACACTTTGGCCACCAAGAATAGAGTGCTATGACAGCAGAGTGGTTATAGCTTGGCTCTAATGTCAGAGCACAGGGTTCTAGCCCAAGATCCACCCAGGGAATGTTGCTTGGCCTCACAATGCCTTGGTTTCCTCATCTGTAAGGCAGGGGAAATAATAGTGTTTTGCAAAATCTAACACATGTACCACTGGGAGTATAACAGACGATATTAGATGGTATATGAGTGACTTTTTATTTTATTAACTATGTGCTTGATTCTAAGCATATTAAATATATATATAACTAGTACATCAAGCTAACTAACATAATTGCTTAGGACAAAACTAAGTTAAGGAAAAGAAAAACTGGGCTCCAAATAGTCCTAGTTTATGAGGGAACGTATTTCACTGAAAAAGTCTAGTTAATAAATATAAAGAAATAACAGAATTAGAAAAGCATGATTTTTTGTAATCATGTAATGAAATAATTGCTTCAGATAATATCCATCAATAGAAGTGATCACTGTATGAAAAATTAATGGGGAACTTTACTATGGAATGGTAAGGCTGTCACCTGCCAAACCCATTTATGAATCTTAGCATCACTAAAAGTGGTTGCAAACTATGGATGCCTCCTGATGAAGCAGTAGGAAGCACAATTACCATTGATGAAGCATTCTTGCCAAGAACACTTACATTAAATCAAGTCTAGAGATAACTTCAGTATAAGAAATATGACGGATAGAGGAACAAGTTAGAAAACATCATAAGAAACCAAAATGTGAGACCTTCTGTAGGACAAGGGACCCTGTTTCTGTAACAAGGCTCTGGCAGGAACAGAGGCAGGACTTCTACATTAGGGGAGACTTAAGGGACATACGTAATATACAGACTTTGGATTTGATAAAAAGAAAAAAGTGAATAGAAAAGCAGTAAATGACATTTTCAAGTCAGTTGAGGATGTTTGTGAAGCGGGATTATGTAATACCAATTGCTGTTTATTTTGCTAGATGTGATAATAGCATTGTAGTTAAGTACCAAAATGTCCATATTTTTTTAGAGATGCACTCTGAAGCACATCAGAGTAAAGTGAACTGATGTTTGGGATTTGCTTTAAAATACTTCAGAAAAAAGAGAACGACAGAGATAAAGAAAGGGGTGGGGGAGGAAAAATGACAGGAGAATAGATGAAGAAAATGGAGCAGAAATCTTGATAATTACTGAGTTTAGGTATAGGACGACTGCATAATTAGCAGAGCTCAATGCAAAATAAAAATGCAGGGCCGGGCTTCCCTGGTGGCGCAGTGGTTGAGAGTCCACCTGCCGAAGCAGGGGACACGGGTTCGTGCCCCAGTCCGGGAAGATCCCACATGCCACGGAGCGGCTGGGCCCGTGATCCATGGCTGCTGAGCCTGCGCGTCCGGAGCCTGTGCTCCGCCACGGGAGAGGCCACAACAGTGAGAGGCCCGCGTACCGCAAAAAAAAAAAAAAATGCAGGGCCCCTTACTCATAAATTATTGAGAATTCAAAACAGTGACAGTAGAGTTTTAAACCAAACATGGGGCCCTAATAAACCATGGGTGCTGAATGACTCCACAGGTTGGATGCCCATGAAACCTGTCTTGTCCATGTGCTGGGTATATGGAAATTCACTGTACTATTCTCTCTACTTCTGTGTACTTTCAAATTGTTCATAATAACTTTAAAGGGGTTCAGTTAAATAAAAAATTAAACAAGTTATAGTAAAGATACAAGAAAATGGCAAAAATCATAAAGGCTGTAGATATGGGGCTGCAACTCTAAAACACTGAGGTAATCATGAAATGCAGTCAGAGTGGTATCTAGCACAAATCGAATGCCCAGCTTTGCTCCTGCTAGCACTACTACTTTACAAAGTCTATACTTGTAGCTGGTAAGAAACACCACAATTTCCAACATTTTAGGGAAAGATTATTTTAGACACTTGAAGTCCTTACTGGGAGACCTACCTAAACATGGAAACCAATCAAGTCTTAAACTTGTCTTACAGTTGTTCTAATTATATTTTGCTCCCCTGTACCCTAGCCTCTCTAAAATTTGTTGTGAGGGATTTTTTTTTTTTTTTTTGGTACGCGGGCCTCTCACCGCTGTGGCCTCTCCCGTTGCGGAAAACAGGCTCCGGACGCGCAGGCTCAGCGGCCACGGCCCACGGGCCCAGCCGCTCTGCGGCATGTGGGATCCTCGTGGACCGGGGTACGAACCCGCGTCCCCTGCATCGGCAGGCGGACTCTCAACCACTGCGCCACCAGGGAAGCCCCTGTTGTGAGGGATTTTTGACTGTGGGCTACTGCAGCACTTAGAAGAGAATATTGTTACCAAATTGAAGGTTCTTTGGAAAGCCAGGCTCATCCTCACAAGCCAAGTAGCATTACTTATGGCAGAGAGGAAGGAACATCAGAGTGAAATAAGTTCTTGTAGGTTGGAGTCTTTGTGAATAATACTTTAGGTTTCTTTGGATGAGAAAGTCATTTGCAAACTTCAAAGGAGTATACTGGAACCTCATTTTCCCCTTGAAATGTCCAAATTAAGCCCTTTTTCGATGACAATATTTCATCCATGTTTATAGTATAAAGACTCAGTGCAAGAAGGTCTATAAAGTGTGATGTTATGGGAAAGGTAGTTTCCTACTTTAGATTAAAATCACCCCAAAAGAAATAAAATGTAAAAGTTAGATTATTGTGTATGATATTGTGTATGTAAAATGTCTGCTGAATTACAATAAAAACGTTCATCCCCTCACAAAACTGAGAGGCACAGTGATTTTACCAGCGTCTACAGTAATCCATTACCTAACAAGTTTCATGGACCCAGAGAATTCCTTAGTCTTTTTTGTTTTTTAAATGTTGGACTGGAAGTACTCTGGAGGATCAACAGGATTACTGAAAACCTTATTTTGCACAAAGAGAAATTTAGTTAAAATGTTTAAATTTATGGATCACCAATTTACTTGTCCACCCAAAATGATACTAGTTTTATAGAGTCCCATAGGAAAAGCTATATTCTTAACAAGTTAGACTATCTACTTTGTTAAAAAAAAGTACATCAATGAGAAAATTGTCCCTGCTTTTTTTTTTTTAACACCGTAATGCTAATACCTTGGCATGTTTGAGATGAAGCAACACAGAGGCAATTTTCTAACTGTTAATCTTTAATTAGATTAAGGTGTGTACCTAGAATTGTGGCCCAGTGGCCAAGGATGGTATTTGTTCCATCTATTAAATATTTATACATGAAATATGGGTATCTGCTATCTGTTCCATAGTAGTCATCCCTATTCAGAAGGAAAAGCTTGTCTTCTCCAGAGAGCCCATAATCAGCTGTGGCATGGCCCAGTCTGGTGACCCAGTGGGAAGGGAGTGAGCACCTAAGTCAGTGATATAGTTCAGAGATAGGGCTTCCTCTTCTTGGCAGCCTGTCCCTGCCTTCCCTTCTACCCTCGGGCTTCCTCTCTCTGGCTTGGTGTGCATCCTGAGCAATGGATGTCACAAGTCAGTTTAGAATTTACTAAAATAAGGCTCAATACCTTCATATTAAAATTAGCAGGACTACCCAAAATTTTCACCTCCTAAGAGGTGGACATCAAGTCTGTGCAGTCACCCATTGCTCTTGGGTCTCTTGACTTATCTGTCAATTATCAATACTGTTTGTTGGCCCTTCTTCTACCAGTGTATAAGCATGGATATTAATCAGCCCTTCTTGTTCTTGATATAATTCCTTGTTTTCCAGAAATCAGACAAACTGACAATTGCTGGCATCCACTCTTCCCTCCTAACAAAGATGGAAATACCCATCTGTAATTTATAGAAAGGTATGATCCTATTTAAAAAAAGAAAGAAAACAAAAAGCAACTACTCAATTCAAGAGTTAGTCATCACTGATTTCCTTCATTGCCCTTGTTTGGAAAGCATCAGTTCTTTTAAGCCAGTAAAACACATGTAATGAACTAGAATGACACCTTACAGACATAATACAGGTAACTATGAAGATGACGACAAAAGTGAGAATTTCAGATCTGTGGATTTCTTCAATGTATAGTGTAATATGGGAGAAACTAAAAGCTATTCATCAAAAATTCATATATTCTTCTTTCCAGACATTCATTCTCATTGATGAGACCTGCCTGTGAGGCTACGTGACTGAGTTCTAGCCAGTGGAATATGTGCCAATTCTGGATTCAGACTTTTAAGAAACGGGTGGTTATTTCTTTTTCTTTCTTCCCCTTCCACTGGCTGGATGCAGACAGCATCATGGACCTAGGGGGTGACAGAAACACAAGATAGGAGAAGCCTAGATTCCTGAATTATCCCACAGAAAAACTCCTTCACCAGGAACACCAATACCAGACTATGATGTGAGTGAAAAACTTCCATTTTGTTTAAGCCATATTACATTTTCAAGTTTATCTGCCAAAGCAGCTGGTGTCACCCTAATTAATCACTGCGTTAAGTCGTTAAAAGCATATTTCTACCTGGGACATCTTGTTGTGGTAGAAAGATGGAAATTAAAAGCTAATGGATTAAACGGAAATATTTAAGAATGAAGCCATAAGAAATATGGGAGGAGAGAGGTGAGTTGGAGCATACAAGAAATAAAACTGGCCATGAATTGGTTACTTTTGAAACAGGATATGGGTACATGGGGATTAATTTTGTTATTATTATTTGATTATTTTGTCTAGTTTTACATACATTTAATATTTCATACAATAAAAATTTAAACAATTAAAAAAAATAATACAAAGGACACTTGAAATCAACAGAAAGGATACTTGAAGGAGTCCCTACAGACCTAAGATGAGTAAATTTGAGCACTGAAAAGATTAATAACTGAGATGAATTGAAACATATGAAAGATTTTTTTAAGTTCATAAGATACTTCAAAACCCTAGCTGGTTACTAAGTGGAGGTTACTAGGTATTCATTCATTAACCTGAAAGTTGAAATATTTTCCTGTCTATATGAACTGTATTTCAGGGTAGTCAAATGATTGACAATAAAAAGATCTTTACAGGGCTTCCCTGGTGGCGCAGTGGTTGAGAGTCCACCTGCCGATGCAGGGGACATGGGTTCGTGCCCCGGTCCAGGAAGATCCCACATGCCGCGGAGCGGCTGGGCCTGTGAGCCACGGCCGCTGAGCCTGCGTGTCCGGAGCCTGTGCTCCACAACGGGAGAGGCCGCACCACTGAGAGGCCCGCGTACCGCAAAAAAAAAAAAAGTTCTTTACAGAATTTCATGTAATAAATGCAGGAAGAATGACAGAATTAGAAAACTGCCATTTTGCAACCCCAATGAAATAAGGCCTAAATCCAGATTCAGTCAACTATCATCAGCGGACATTAAAGCCATTTTAGTAACAGAAGAACAGGGTGACAACCTGAACCTACTGATTAATCTTGGCTTCACTAAGAGAAGGATAATTCTTCACTATGTGCTTCATGCTGCAATGCAACAGGACATAACAGAGCACCACCTAGGAAGTATTCTTGCCTAAAAAAACATACAAAATCTAATAAAAACTCTAGACTAAATGCCAAGCTATTGAGGGATAAGTTAAACACAACCACAAGGACACAAACAACCAAGTTCATACTACAGAGCAAATAGTCCAGTTTTTCCCACAAATCAAGGACATTGAGAGGAGAGGGTAAAAGATCTGTTGTGGAGTAAAGGAGACCTAAAAAAAATAACAACTCAATACAGTGTGGGGGCCTCATTTGGATTCTCCTCTAAGAAATCCAACTACAAAAGGACATATTAAAGAATTACTGTTAATTTCATTAAGTGTGATGATGGCATGGTATTTAAGTAAAGGAAGAACGTCCTTATCAATTAGAGATACACACTGAAGAATTTCCATGTGAAATGATGTGCTATCCAGAATGTGTTTTAAAATACTCAAGCAATCATACAACTCAATAACAAAAACAAACACCTCAATCAAACACCAACAGGTACATGAAAAGATGCTCAACATCGCTAATTATCAGAGAAATACAAATCAAAACTACAGTGAGGTATCACCTCACACCAATCAGAATGGCCATCATTAAAAAATCTACAAATAATACATGCTGGAGATGGTTTGGAGAAAAGGGAACCCTTCTACATGGGAATGTAAATTGGTGCAGCCACTATGGAAAACAGTATGCAGGTTCCTTAGAAAACTAAAAATAGAGTTACCATATGATCCAGCAATCCCACTCCTGGGCATATATCTGGAGAAAACTCTAATTCGAAAAGATACATGAACCCAATGTTCACTGCAGCACTATTTACAATAGCCAAGAGATGGAAGCAACCTAAATGTCCATCAACAGATGAATGGATAAAGAAGATGTGGTGTATATATACAGTGGAATATTACTCGGCCATCAAAGGGAATAAAATAATGCCATTTGCAGCAACATGGATGGCCCTAGAGATTACCATACTAACTGAAGTAAGACAGACAAAGATCATATGATAACACTTATATGTGGAATCTAAAATATGATACAAATGGACTTATTTACAAAACAGAAACAGACACAGAAAATAAACTTACCAAAGGGGAAAAGGCGGGGAAGAGATAAATTAGGAGTTTGGGACCAGCAGATACACACTACTATATATAAAACAGATAAAAAACAAGGTCCTACTGTATAGCACAGGAACCTATATTCAGTATCTTGTAATAACCTATAATGAAAAAGAATACAAAAAAGAATATATACATATATGTATAACTGAATCACTTTGCTGTACACCAGAAACAATACAACATAGTAAAACAACTACACTTCAATAAAAAAATAAAATAACATACCCAAGCAAAAAAAAGAAAGAAAGAAAATGGGGATAGATTAAATAATATTGACAAAATGTTAATAATTATTGAAGCTGGTAATACATACATAGGTGTCTATGCTATTAGTTCTACTTTTGTGTATATTTGAAATTTTCCATAATAAAATTTTTTTAAAGGCACAAGCTTGTAGTCTGGCTGTGGTTGACTACCAAACTGGAGAGAACATTACAGCCTGCACATTGCCACCCTCTGTGTCATCAAGTGAACAGGCATTTCTTCTAAGAGTACGCCAATATTGTTTCTGGGATTTTCTTCCAAACCTCCAATATCCATTCTGTGGGTTTTGACGCTGACCCTTTCAAAGTTCACACATTTGCAAGCCTAAACAAATGCTACCTACCTAGAGTGAATATAAGTGACCATCAATTATGAGATACATCCCAACTTAAAAGAGTTTAAAATTGTGAAAAAATTTACATTTAAGAGTCTATGAAAAAAGGGACAGAGAGAGGCTATGATTAAAATGTAGAAGACAATGAGATATCTAAATACCTACAAGGCATCTCCTACTTTAGCTCAACAAGTATCTTTATCTCCTATAATTCCTGGGTCATTTTTAGCTTATACATACCATCATTTTTGCCACTGGTTTGGCAAATGACAGGGTATCAAAGGGTTTTTCATGGGGCTTCCCTGGTGGCACAGTGGTTGAGAGTCCGCCTGCCGATGCAGGGGACACATGTTCATGCCCCGGTCCAGGAAGATGCCACATGCCGCGTAGCAGCTGGGCCCCTGAGCCATGGCTGTTGAGCCTGCGCATCCGGAGCCTGGGCTCCGCAACGGGAGAGGCCACAACAGTGAGAGGCCCGCGTACCGCAAAAAAAAAAAAAAAAAAAAAAAGGTTTTCGATGGATATTCGTTGCATGAATAACAAATATGCAAATTTTAAGCCAGAAAAGAAATACACACATGCAAAAAGGTGGGGGAGCCTAGCACCCTTCTGTACAAAGTTCTGGAAGCTAATTTGAGAACACCTATCAAGGAGTTCTGTGTGACCATTTTACTCAAGTAGAGTCAAAATTCATGAGGCAGAATCAAAATTACACTGCCTATAATGATGACTAACAATACACATCTGCTCTTTGAAGATGCTCTCTCTATACAAGTTTTAGTAATTTCCATACACATCAGAACACATAAGATTGAGAAAAACAGTAAGAATATAATCTTTGAGAAGAGTCTAGTAGAGGAGATAAAAATGAAGAAAAAATATCAGAGGTAAAACCCAGGAGTAACATACAAGCGGTCTCAACAAAGACTCTGGTGTTCCAATGAGGAGCAGAGGGGATGTAGAAGAGACTAAATATAACGTTTTCCTTCAAGTCCATGTCCTGAGAGAACTTTATATATGTGTAACCTAAATGAGGATATTATTATATTCTGTTTCCTAATATCTCTGAGATAGGATATATGGCATATATAAATTCTACTTAGTAACAAATCATAATAAACATATATTGAGTTTTATCACGTACCAAGCATCTCACTGAAGTTCTTTCCAGAGCTGCCAAATTTGGCTGAATAGTGCCCTGTAGCTTTACCTACAACATCATAATTAATCCTAGCAAAAACGCTGCAAGGTAAATATAGTATTATCTTTTCCACGTTTTCGAGATAAAGAGTATGAGGCTTAGAGAAACTTGGTAACTGGCTCAGGCAAACAGCCAGTAAATAGCATATCTAGGAATCATACCCAAGGGCAATGAAAGATCAATGCTCGGGCTTGTGTTTTTAACCTAAACACGTCAGTGTTTTTCCAGTAAACTGTAATGAATGATAGAGGGGGCAGAAGGGTGTCCCAATTCACCACAGATAAACACTTTTACAAAACACAATAAAAATTAATTACTACCAAAGTGAAAAAAGATAAATGCTTTCAAATTAAAATTTGTTGTTACTAGATTCAACAAATTTATGCTTATTTGCACACAAGTTTCTAAATTCTTACTCAAGTTCTGTGATTATTTTGTCACACACTGTCACCAGTGCAAGGACCACTCTTTGAGTACTGCACTACACTACAGGTATACCTTGCTTTACTGTGCTTCGCAGATACTGTGGTTTTTTACAAATGGAAGGTTTATGGCAACCCTGCATAGAGCTAGTCTGTCAACGCCATTTTTCCAACAGCATTTGCTCACTTCGTGTCTCTGTCACATTTTGGTAATTCTCACAATATTCAAACTTCTTCACTATTATTATATTTGTTATGGTGATCTGTGATCGGTGGTCTTTGATGTTACTACTGCAAAAAGATTACAACTCAATGAAGCCTCAAAAAATGGTTAGAATTTTTTAGCAATAAGGAATTTTCTAATTAAGGCATGTACATTTTTAGGCATAATGTTATTATTGCACACTTAATAGACAATTATTTCACACTTTAAATAGACTATAGTATAGTGTAAACATAACTTTTGTATGCAGTGGGAGACCAAAAAAATTGTGTGACTTGCTTAATTGTGATTTTTTTTTCACTTTATGTGGTGGTCCAGAACTGAGCCCACAATATCTCTGAGATTGCCGGTATACTATTCTATGCATGCTTAGAATGAACACTGCTTACAATAAGGTACCAAAGTTCCTCTATCTACTGATGCTAGTTAATCTATTTTTTTTGTTGTGTTGGCTTTTTTTTTTTTTTTTTTTTTGCGGTACGCGGGCCTCTCACTGTTGTGGCCTCTCCCGTGGCGGAGCACAGGCTCCGGACGCACAGGCTCAGCGGCCATGGCTCACGGGCCCAGCCGCTCCGCAGCATGTGGGATCTTCCCAGACCGGGACACGAACCCGTGTCCCCTGCATCGGCAGGCGGACTCTCAACCACTGCGCCACCAGGGAAGCCCAATCTATTTTTTTTTAAGTAAGTAAGATGATTGTTAGCTTTTTCTTCTATCATAAAAATATTTTTCCACATACTCAATATCAGTTGCAAAGTAAACAAAAATAAAGAACTTTCTGAATTCTGGGCTGCTTTATGATACAACTGCTATGGTATTTTGAAAAATGTTAAGAGGAAAATAGGAAAACACGAAATACATTACCCTGCCAACAGAACACTGAGTAAGAGTGAAGGCAGACAGAGAAAAGAGCATCAGGACAGCAAGGGCCCCCTACCCACCCTCCGCAGGGAAAAATTCTTTCTGAGAAGTGAGTGGCTGTTGGTAAACTAAAAAACAAGTACTTAAGAGATCTCAAATACATGGTGACATATGGAATCAGTCAACCTGCCACACCCCTTGAGAAGTTCTCAGTTAAATAACTGTAATCACATCCACAATACCTTCCCACACAAAAAGATGTTCTGGGAGGGAGAGGCGGGTAGAGGAAGAAGCCAGAACCTCTCGGAATACTTTTTTTTTTTTTTAATGTGCCCTAAAGTTCCAAGGTAATAAGAAAAAAATGTCACCATTGTTCTTGTGGCACTGATATGAGTTGATGGGTCAAACCCATGACTTCTGAGGCTACTCAAAAAATTAGTGAGGGAGGGCATGGAAGGGGACAATATGGAGGAGAAAAATTAGTAGATAGGAGTCAGCAACCTGGAACAAACTCAATGTGAAGGAAACAATTAGAAACTGGCACAGGTCCCAAATCAATAAGAGGAGATGGCTGTGGGCAGTGAGCATACTGGCTGGGTAAGGAAAACTTAAATGCAGGTAGCTCAGCGCTGGGAACAGAACAGCTCTTCAATGTCTCTCTGGCTAAGGAGAGGGTCATCTATCCAGAGGGTGGAAAAGACACATCAGAACAGGCTTTCACAGCCCAGCTGGTCCCTGATGTCACAGCCCATGTGAACAAACAGTACTGGTGTGATTTTCCCAAATCCTGTAAGAAATAAAGACCTCACAGCTCACCTTGTCAAGCCTGGAATGCAGTCCCAACAAGAAAAGCACTTCTTACAGAATATGCAATAGATTCAAAGAGCTTTGGAACTATATTTCCCATTAGCTCTAGAGGAGGCTGTACTAATAAATTCCCCAGCACTGGGCTGAACAGGTGCAATTCAGTAATGTAGCTGTAATTGAGTGGTCAACTCAATAAAATTTGTAATGTTTTTCTAACAAATTATCTCATTTTTTCCTGAAAAGAGGTATCTGTGATTCCATGTGATAAGTTGCTTTAGAAGACTGACATACAGGGCTAATGATAAAGATCTTTAATTTATGGAAATATTAATAGTAGCTTTGGCTAAGAATGATCTTAGCTGATTCTTTATACACTATTAACCTTTTAAGCATAACAAGCTTTAATTTTCAACCAGCAAATGTTTTGAATTTATGACTCATGGTCCACAGATATATATATATATATATATATTTCCTCATCCTGATTATTCTACTGGAGAGGTTCTTCATAAACCCTGCAACAGTTCTCAAGCCAGTTCTACAAGGTGCCACCTGTGAGCTTATGATAAGGCTGCTCTTCTTGTCTTGACCACCTTCTCCTCCTCTTCCATGTACCTGTTAATGACCTGTGTCTCTTAAGTCCCAGTCAAAACCCTCCTTCTTGATGAAGCTCTCCAGACCTATAGTCAGAATTACTTTCTCTTTCGCCCCAAATTCCTATCACCGTGTTACAATTCAGATCCCCATGCACATACTATTCCCCTACTGCTGCCTTTGGTTAAGGCCCATTCATCCTTGGGGTTTCGGTTCAATGTACTGCCTGAAGGAAAACCTTCCCTACCTCAGATTAGGGAATATTACACATGCATTTTCATAGCACTGCATTCCTTTCCTTTCTTGCACTAACCAAAGTTGTCATTAGTATCATTTTGTCTCTCTCTTCCATTAGGATTAGGTTATAGCCCAGGTTTGTTGGGATTTTTTTAAACTTAGTAGCAAGCACACAACACTCCATATCTGATGAAAGAATGAAAAAGTTCAACAGGTCTTTATCACCTCCTATGTGAGGCTTGGGGAATACAGTGGTTAAGTAAACCTAACTCCGTTCTCAGTGGGGCTTGCATTCTAATGCGAGAGACAGATAAAAGCAAACAAGCAAAAGTGCCAGGTGGGCACGAGTGCTCTGAAGTAAAACAGGACAGAGTTAAGGGGCCAAGACGATGTTGAGTGCTACCTGAGACAAGGTGGTCAGGGGAGGGTTTCCCATGGCAATGACACTAAACAATGGCCTAAATGAAGTGAGGGAGTGAGCCACGCAACACTCCATGGGAAGAGCATTCCCAGCAAAGAAAACAGCAGTCTTGTCCACAGATGAAAAAGTGCTGATAACTTCTTTTTCAAACTGGGGTCTTGGGGCATGTTCTTCGGGGTCTAGAAATTCTTGATGAGATTTTTCTAACTTTTGTTTTTGTTTAGATAACACTCATTTAAAATGTTCCAGATGTATTCTGGATCAGCTACATGGCACCTAAAATATGGGAACCAGCACAAAATTTCTGTGCCTGGATTTGCATTTACAATTGCAGTGATGTCAGGTAGTGCTATGTTAATTGTCACAAGCCAAAGACAAAAGAGGCAGAATTACTATTTCAATAATGTGTTTGTGCCCCAAGACCTCAGAGTAGGGCTAGGGTACAAATGAATTGTCCCAGTAGATACAGCTCAAAGTGTTGGGGGAAACAGAGTCACCACACAGTCCAGAATAATACAGGTTTGACAAGCTGTATAGAACCTTCGACATAACAGACATCTCATATTGATATTTCCAGAGATGATTCTGTTTAAACAACATCATCCATCATGTTAAATGAATGTTGCTAACTTGAATTTGGTTTTGTCATTCTGATTGCATTTAATTTGTAAATGTGTTTTGGTTTCATATTTGTTTAAGAACTACACACGTAGAAGCTTATAGCTAGTTTTATATTTTTACATGTTTACTAACCAAATACAAAAAATTAAGTCAACATTGGGAGTTTGTAAAAACTTTTCCCTTTAAATGGCATCCATATGTTACTCAAGTTTGGCCACAGTGAAAGAGAGGGATCAGTCTGTTTTCCAGAACCACCACCAGGTAATAGGGTGGTTTTCAACGAACCACACAGTAAGTACAGCAAAGAAAGGAGGTGAGTATCTTTGGTAGGAAAAATATCACAAATCAGAAACTGTAATCTTTCTTCTCTGTACACAAAGGCCATAATTTATGTAACATATAGGTTAAACCTCCTTCAGAACAACCAGCCCATTGGAACCTTAAACAGTGGAAAAGCACACAGGGGAAAGAGTGAGGGTGAAGAAGCTATAATTAAAGGTTCACTGCACTCCCGTGGCAGATTAATCACAGCGCCAGGTGAAGAGTCAAGCGTCACTAAAAATGCAAAATAAATTCCACTAAACATATTTCACCTGCAAGGAAAAGTTTTTCTCACAACACAAGGCTTTCTTTGTCAAGAAAAGTGAACAAGAGCCAAGACAATTGTCTGGGAAGCTCAGGCAGTTGGTGGAGAAGGCTCCTTGGGTCATAGGACCTTAAAACTGTAGTAGGTGAGAACTGGCATCTGGACTCAAATTGACCGGAGTTTAAGAATCACCTCCAACAGAGATCAGCTCTGAGACCTGAGCAAGTTCTTTAATATCACAGAAAAAATAAAGATAAAATAGTACCTTTGTTACAAGGTTGTTGAAAGGGTTCAGTGAGATAATCCACACAGACCTTTTAGAACACTGCCTGTCATGCAGTAAGGGCTCCATAAATATGCACAATGATTTTTATGATGCTACAGCTTTATCATTATATAAGCACAAATCTCCACAGATGACTCAACAAAATGCTTTAACTCAACTCTACAGCCCCAGAACAGTGTCTCCATATTTTACATACTCCACGATGATTCCATATGATTAATCATGCATACACAAGTAAAGCACATTTAAGATTATCCTTAAAATAACATCCTTCTCATTCAAATAACTCGACAACCTAATAGGGTAGCTACCATTATTATTCCTATTTTACAGATAAACAAGGTCCAGAGAAGAGGATGGACTTGCTCAAGGACATAAACAATGCAGCCAGGATTTGAATCCAAGTCTGGGTACAGAATCTGTCTTCTGAATCACCACACAACACTGTTCCTCTAGGTATACGTCCTTCCTCTGAGTCCAGAAAAGAGAAACACTGGGAACTGCTGGTCAAACACACATAATTGTTTATTCCTATAGATCCTCCAGCTTCTAGGCACAGAAAACTAGGGAGCATCATTCCCTAACTAGACTTTTCACTAAATTACAATTTATTGTTATGCTGTTAAGCTAATACAGAGTCAATAACAAAAAAATCTACTTGAACTGTGTTAAAGTGACTTTCATGAATGAAACAATTTGAAAACACTGTTCAACATTTTATATAACGTCCCAATGACCACAGCTAACTTAATTAATTCAGCCTTGAATTTAGTTCAAAAAAAAAAAAGGCAAGGGGGGTTGCTTTGTTTTTGTCAGATAATGAAAACTATTTAATTCAATGTGGGGTGTTTTTTTGTCCAGAAAGCACCAAAACAAACAATACCCACAAACTGAAGAAAATCTGTTAATTTGGGGTGCCTCATTACACCTATTCCTGTGCTTTTTTATGAGACCCTGTATCATAATGTATCCTTTTCTCATCATTACCCTATCCAAATAACATTTTCATTTGTAAACAGATTCTCTTCAAAGTAAGAGGAAACAGGCTTTAAATGTTTCAAGGAACCGTTGGATCCCACAAACCTGCTTCAAATAAAACAGCTGATGACTGTCCCTTTGAAGCATCAAGACAATGACCATCAGGGCACACTGAAGGCAGGGAGCAACTGTGCAGCTCTGTCCCTTTCCATAGCTGGACAGGCTGCAGCCCGACCCCTTAATGAGCTAGCTCCAGCGGAGAGAGTCAATCAGGAGCCAAATCTACGGCTCAGGAGAGAAAGCCAGCAGCGGACGGGAAGCTCCCTTAAGCTGGAGCTGTTTGCTAGCAGTGCCTCACTGCTGCAATCCAACCCCATCATCTCTGTGTACCCCTCATTACAAGCCACATTATGGAACATCGTATCCTCTCCAGCTGCAAGCAAAGGAATTGCCCTGTGGCCCGGATGTGTGACTAATGACTAGAACTCTGGCTTCTTGCTTGATGCCTGGCCTTCAGAATTACGTGAACCTGTTGTGAAAGACACACCAGTGTCACAGACGTTTGGACACAGATTAAGCTCCAGATGGAAGACTGTCAATGTCAGTCGGTCACTGTTGCTACAGCCCCGCTGGCTTTTCAACTAAGCAACAACAGAGAATGATTTTGACACTCACTTTCTAAGCTCAATTAAGTCTGAGGATTGGAAGTCGAGTTTTCCCCATTTCCTAAGCATTCTCCACCAAATACTTGCTTTTTGCCTTCTGCTGCCCACTCATTTATAGTAGCTTCTTTAGATAGCATTCATCCTTGAGTGTGTCTTTCCGAGTGACTGTTTCACTATTCTGCAGGATATTCTAGCTCTAGCTCAATGAACTATACATTACTGTCATATCAGCTGTCCCATAAAGAGATAAAATCTGGATCACATACAGGACTTGCTGTCAGAGGAGAAAAGATAAGGTGAAGAATTAGTAAAAGATCGGAAGATGAGAGAGATGATTGAAGTTTATGAAACATTTAGGAGGCTATTGAACACCGTCCCTTTTCCCCCCCTCCTCTGCTTCTCTGGATCTGCCAGTTTCAGCCAGTTTGTTTTATGTTCCCATTGCAATAGATGTTTAGTTCAAAGCTGTTGACTTTGCTCCTCGGTTATAGGGAAGGGCCTCTGCATTTCCAGGCCTAATCCATCCAGTCACTTTTCTCCTCTCTAGCCTCAATTTTTAAAACTACATATATGTGATTTCATATCAAAGGAATTTCTTTGCATTTCATAAATTCATAGGCATTCCTCCAGATGCCTATGGTGACTTTTTAATTCATTTCAGCTATTTCTGCCTTTTTGGTATAAACTTGCAATCAGAATAACAATCTATAGCTATGTTTTTCTAAATGCTGTACCTACAGTAACTCATTTAATCTTCACGACAGCCTTATAGGGGAGGTAGCACTACCCTCTTTCACAGATGAACCAAGGCCTAGAGAAATCCATAGACTTGCTTGAGGACACTTAGTTCACCAATGATACAGCCAAGATTCCAGTTCAGGCAGCCTGGGTCTAGAACTCGTGTACTTAACCTCTATGTGACACTGTTCCTCAGAAGGAGCATTACAACTCCCTGGATTTCCACTCCAAACCCTCAAGTGTAAAATGCTAATTATAAATAGAGCACATGACTTTGCAAAACATGCATGCAAGTACATAAATTAAGAATTAAACTTGGCCTCCTCTCCTTCCTCTTCTCCCTCTATCTTCACATCCTTATAAATTCATTCCCCGAGGGAGTCAATATTAACACCTTGGCATGTATTTCTGTTTTTGAATACAGACATATACTTTTACACATGTTTATATAATACATACTGTTCTGCCTCATGCTTGGCATCTTTTTATGTCAATTCATAGGAATCTACTCCATGCTTTTTAATGGCTGCAGAGTAATTTCAATGTACAGACACATAATACCTTATTTAGAGAGTCCCCCTTGATGAATATTTTATCCACTTTCAAGTTCTCACTACTACTATCAATGCTGCAATGAAGTTCTTTGTATACTTGATCAAGAATATCTATAGCATATGCTGTTAGAAATTTCAAATAATTTCTAGGTCAAAACATTTCAAACTATAGTTGATAGTTGCAAACTATCCATTCCAAAGTTTACTATATTGATTTTTACTCAGTGATTATTATCCCAACCAAATAATCTTTTAATTTAATTATGAAAATTGGGTTATAATGAGTTTCCTAAGGTTCCCTTCCAAATTTACTAGGACCTACTCAACCAGCCTTAAGAATGAAATAAAGCAACTACCCAAACTCAAAATATCATGCCTGCCTTTCCCAAATAACAATTCTAATCTGACCTCATTAACATGGCGACCTCCAACTTTTTCCAGACTGAGTTACAGATGGATGAATCTCATGGAACCTAGACTAAAATTTAACAATAAAATAAAAAGATATTTTGGTAAGGGAAGTAACTCTTAAAGGTCATTAGAGGCATCCAGAATTGTCTCCCATGCCCCCAGGCATAAACTAAAATATCCACTGCTTTTTGACAGTATAAACGTAGAATGTGTCCCAGTTTGAATAGAAATGAGCAAATCTTGAGTGCAGAACTAAATTCCTGGGAGCTCTGAAGGTTACCTGGAGGCATGAATTAGGTGGATCTGATTCTATTTTGAAAGGAATAGAAAAAATTATTCCACATGGTAAGTGCCCCTCAAGCATAGTCACTCAAAGCATCCTTTTCTAGCTCCACAAGATATATAGTTGCCATTCATCAGCTCCACTCACTGAAGATGCTGTGTTTTGCATTCCCAAATGGCACCTCAAAGGACTAACTGATATAATAAAGACAGGCTTATAGAGACATCATCATCTTTATCACCATCTTCATCAAGATTAGCATTACGTGAACCATGCACTGTGCAAATTCTCTAATCAACCCCGTGAGGTAGATATCATTATTATACAATTTTACAGATGTGAATACGAAGTCACAAGTTAATAAGTGCTATTACCAGGACTTCAACCACTTCTGTATTATGTCAAAAGCCAATCTCTTGACCATTACACTACACTCCCTTCCAGTCATAAAATAAAGAAACATAGCAGAAAAGCAAAAGAATCCCAAATACAGCAAGACTGAAAGAGAATAGTGGCAGTTAGTCTCTTAAGCAAAATGGACCGGTGTGACTGTAAGTCTCGTTTCAAAATGTCTGCATGTAACTAAAAAAAAATGTAGATTAAAGTTCACAGGCACAAATGTCCCTAGGGGCCAGAAAAGTAACATGCATGAGTAAAGAGGGCCAACTGTATGACAGAGGGAATGGTAAAGAGTGTGGTGCACATACCCCATCTGAAGACAGCAGTGTTGCCAGATCACCAAATTATTTCAAGAGAAGGGAAAAATCCAATTTTTAATGCAAAATGTTTCTATTTCTAAATTCTAATTTGAACATTTTAAAAACATTTTAAGAGTGAGTTTGAAGCCTATGACCTCTACACATAAGCAATAACATGGAAGGAGTTGTAGCAGCACCATGAGACACTTTCCTAGCAACCATCTGGCCCTCATCCTTGCTAACATAACAAACTCTGATCTTGCTCAAGAATCTGGAAGGTGGTAATGTGCTCAGTGAAGACAGGCCCTGCCCCCAGCCCAAAAGGCTAAATCATGATTAGCCTAAGCCAGTGAAGGTAACTGAATTCTCCTCTGCCAATGACTAGTCTAGGAGGGGATACATATGTGACTCAGTTCTGGGTAAAGAAAAATGAAGAGATAGCTGCTAAGAGTCTTTAAGAAAAAACTTACTCCTCTGAAAATAAATTAATAAATAAGAAACACCCACCACAAGAAGGCCTTTTTTGCCTCTTCCTCTCCTATCCTGATTTGGATGCTAATCTGGGACACTGCAGTGTTGAAAGTTCTGGCAGCCTTCTTGTGAGCATGAGACAACAATCCTGAGGATGAAAGCTAGCACACCAATGATGGTGTAATGGAAGCATGGAAGGGGCTTGGGCCCTTGTTGAGCAGCTAAAACAAGGCTTCTTATTCAGAAAACATTAAATGTCCTTGTATTTTTGGACACTGTTAGTTGGGTTTTCTGTTGTTAGTTGGTACTAAATACATTCTAATGAAGGATGTCTCAGTCTCAATTCAGAGTTCCACCCTTTTGTTTACAACATCCCTAATGCAGAAAAACTTCAGCAACATCAAGTTTATGCAGTTAGAGTCTGCAACTAGATGTGAGATAAGGCTCTGCTACTTGAGAACACCCACACTCTGCTTCAAAATTTAAATTATGCTGTTAGCTTTTCAAGATGGATGAATACATACAGTATCATACAGCAAGAACTTAACTGCTCTCACGGTTGCCAGGCAACTGCATATATGCTGCCTAGAAACAAAATTCATGACCCTTGACTCCCCAGAGGAGGGTCTTTTTCCACAACTAATATGCATGTGCCCAAGTCTGACACTTTACATCCAGCAAAGGTCATGGTGTACATCTGGGCTATCCAACAATCCAAAGCTCATTATACTGCCAACTTATATCATTCTTGATCACATCATAAATTGTGGTTTCTGCATGCAAAGCCAAACGACAGAGTGAAGGCTGTCCTGTGGCATAATTCTCTGTCCTTTGGCCTGTCTCATTATACAGACTGATTGGGTACCATCCAGGCAAAGGAAAAGAACATGTGAAGGTTCTTATCAGCCTGAAGAATCAGTCAGGCGAACAGAGTTTTGTAAACATCTTCCAACATTCAAGGAAAAGTTTGAGTTTTCACAGTGACTGATATGATGAACTTTAATAATGCCTCAAGGGCCTTCTAACTTATGAGCCATTTAAAAAAAACCACACTCAGGCTAAGATGTACTTACCATTCTATTAGTAAGGAAATTTCAAAATGCAAATACAGATGATGTCCCATATTTACATTTCATAATGATCCAAATGCTTTGTTTTTGCAAGTGAATTTTTGAATACTTTAAATTCATAGGATCATAGTACATAAAAATCAAGAGAAACCCTGAGATCAAGCAGTCCAATCCAAGAGAATGTAAGATGAACATACATCTTCTTAGGAGTCAACACAGAACCCAAGTTGCCTGACTCCTGGTCTCATGCTCTTTCCCAAAAATAATGTGCTTGTCCCTCATGCAATCAACCCTTAATCATGGTGGTGATAATGGTCAGGGACAGTTCAATTTCAACCTGATGACAAACCAAAGTCTCCATTTATCCATTAGTTGCTATGTTGGTCAGAATGAGGTTAAGTTGTACGTAGGCCACCCCTTTACCCACCCTCCTGCCCCTAAATTAAAAGTGGCATAAACACAGAAGCTTTTAATCTCTCATCTAATAAGTTTGGAGGTCAGCAGTCCAGGGCTGGTATGGCAGTTCTACAGATAAATTACAGACCCAGATGCCTTCTAACTTACCACTTCTCCATTCCTGGAGCATGGCCTTCCTTAACATCGTCAAAAGCAGCAGATGAGCCATTATTTCTACATCCCAGTCAGCAGCAAAAAGGAAGCTTCGACACTGTCTCTTTAAGGATGCTCCTAGTTTGGGTTCCCCCTGAAAGCAGAGCCTAACACAAGGACCAAGGGCTTATGTTCAGGTAACTTATTTGGAAAGTGATTCTAGGAAACTGAAATGAGAGAGAAGTAAACTGGAAAGGAAGGAGAACAGTAATAAAGCTTGTGTTATCAAGTTGGTTTTGTCTATGGGCAACTGAAGTTACATCTGTGGGCTTCTGGGGACCACATGAGATACTGTGTAAAACCTATCTCACAACTGTTCATCTAACTGACAGAGGCTGGGGTGGTTATCTACCAACTTCTCCAGGCCCTCCAGAGGTCAAACTGACACAGCATGACCCAAGGCCTCAGGTGAACAAAAACAGGCATTCACCATAAATCACATTAGTTGTATAAACTATTTGGTGTGGTACACAAAGACACTCTAATCCTGCAGGATATTTCAAGGGCTCAGAGGTTATCTCCCAGAATCCATTAAAGCTAGTTTTTAATTTGGAATGTGCAGAGTTTTAACACTGCAAGGTAAATTAGTTAACCCTTTACTGCACAACTTGTTTGGTGAGAACTTAGTTCAATGACCATACCTACCTGCAATGAAGTAGGATGTGCAGTCTTTGTCGTAGGCATCCACGTGTCTACTTAACACTTGGGATTTCTATTACTGTACAACAGCAGTTCTCAAACTTTAGCATGTCAGAATCACATGGAGAACTCGTTAAAACAGACTGCAGCTGCACCCCCTACCTCACCCCCAGCTTCTTTCTAATCCAGCAAGTTCAGTAGGTCAGTGGTGAGCACTGAGAATTTGCATTTTAACAAGTTTTCAGATGTACTGTTTTCTCTTGCTGGCAGAACAAATTAGCACAACCTTAGGGCTTAAAACAACACAAATTCACTATCTTACTGTTCAGATCAGGTCAGAAGTCTGACACAGGTCTCACCAGGCTAAAATCAAGTTGTGGGCAGGCTCTGTTCCTTTTCTCCTTTCCTTTCTGGAGCCTCTAGGGGGGACTCTTGTTCTTGTTCACTCAGGTTGTTGACAGAATTCAGTTCTGATGTTCCTATCTCCTTATTGGCTGTGAGCTGATGGACATCCTCAACATCAGAGGCCATCCGCATTTCTTGGCATGTGGATCTTCACCTCCATCATCAAGTCAGCAATGAGGATTTGGGTTCTTTTCATGCTTTAAATCTCTCCTGCCTTTTCTTCTATCATCAACTCTCTCTGACTGCAACCCGGAAAGGTCCTCCAGCTTTAAGAGCTCATATGATTAGAATGGGCCCAGGATGATCCCCCATCTCATAGTCTATAATCTTAATTATGTATGCAAAGTCTCTTTTGCTGTGTAAGACAACATACTCAAGGGATCTGGAGATTAGGGTGTAGACATCGTTGAGGAGGTGATAACTCTGCCTTCTACACTACTTCATTCTGATACTGCTAATTCTGGGACCACACTTTGAGAAGCACCACTATAAGAAAGGGGAGAACTACCAGTCTCTTCCACAGCACAGCTTATTTTACTTTGTTTGGAAGCATGAATAAAAGCTTGTAACAAATGGATTGACTGCAGTTTTACCTCTTCACTGGGCCTCATGCCTACTCAAAAAGCAATGAGAAAAGGGGCACAAAGGGGACCCAAGAACAGAGAAACAAGGAACCAAAATCATCCAGACTAGATAATCAGCTCTTACGTAATCTAGCCATTTCTCAAAATTCAGTGAAATTCTTAATTAAGAGAAAGAGAGAGGATGTAAGCAAGCTAATCCTGGATCAAAAACAATAGTCAACTCCACTAAAATTTAATAGGCTTCTTTATGACAAGACTTCTCATGGCCCTTAAAGCACCAGTATATTCTGTAATCATCCAAGGAGGAGGACAGAGTTTCTCAAAACTATCTGGCATGGACCATTCTCTTCATGGCACATATCATGGAACTGGGCTCTCTAGAAAACGCAGTGGTAAAGGTTGCTCTGGGGTGAAAGGTTGGTAACTCAATACACTTTCACTTTCTAGGCTGGTGCTTCTCAACTTTGGCTGCATACTGCAATCATCTCAGGACCTTAAAAAAAAAACCTAGGCGCCTAGGTCACACACCATAAAGATCCTGATATAATTGGTCCGGAGCATGGCATGGACGTCATGACTGTCTTCCAGGTGATTCCAGTGGGCAGCCATAATTAAGAACCAAGATGGTAGGTGATAACCCTGTTCTCCTGAGTCCCTAAGAGTGCTCAGTTTCTAACCACAGTGAGAAAACCCGCTATTGCTCTGTGTATTTTAATTCCCACCCAACCAAATTAAAGGAGTGATTTTGAGGATTGAAAGAAAAGGCCAGACATAGAGGGGAGTACAACTCCACACTCAACACTATCATCCTTTTCTACCATCATTACCAACCCAGATGACTATAATCTCACTGTATCCCCAGAATTTAGCACAATGTCCCACACGTGGTAGATGTTCAGTAAGTGATGTGGTAAATGTTGAAGAAGTATGAACAAAGTCCTCTTCAAAATGCAGATGCTGGAAGAACCAAGCTTCGGTCAAACCTACGTGCACACACTACGCTAGACAGATAATCAGTTCAGGTAAGTAAGAACTGTAGGTGCTCCCTGTAGGTCTTGAACAATTGGCCAGAGGCCATGCTTTTGTAAGAGGTTCCCTAGATAGATCCAGATGGATGGAGTAGATGCTATTAGATCAAAAGAAAGCACTTCCTACTTGAATACGCAGGGGCTACCTTAACTGTGAGTCTTAATGAAGTAATGAAGACTGACAGTCGCCTTGGTCTATGGGGCTCTATAATAACAAAATATGCACTTTTCTAAAAATGACATTGCTAAGAGTCAAGCAACTGTACATTACGCTATTTAGTTCCGGATCCCAAACAGAACAACCTCCTTTTCCCGTATCCTTTTGCATCTGATCCTCATGAGGAAGAATAAACCAGCCTGAGATATGTTTAGATATTTTCTATTGTAGTGAAAAATAAAATATTAATTTTTTTAAAATCTGGAACATTATCTGTGATTTGGATCTAATGTCCAAAAGGTATGTACAACTAGGAACTCAAAATCACCCTGCCAGCAATGCAAAGAATTCATGAGTGTTCAAGCCTTTGGAGGTTGGTGTGTGTGTTTCCTTTTTAGGACTACTGCTACCCAGCCCAGAATATGGCACTCAATAAGAAGGGCTAACAGTGTCTTGCTGGCCCTGTTCTCATGTGTCATCTTGCTGCATTTCCAGTTAATGGCATGACTGTAATGACTAGCAATTTAAATAATGGAGGCTGAAGCAGAGGCACCTCTAAGGACACAATGCAGAATTGCCACAGTTTATCAACATCACTGGCACCCAGCTCTTCATTCCCTGCTCGAATAGGGTCAAAGTAGTTAAAGCGATGCTGTAAATAGAGACTAAAACAAAGCAGCTGTTTATTCTTGATTTGGCATTGGGTATTTATAACAAACAAGTTGCATTTCCCAGGCATGGGTTATTAGACATGAGAATGTAATTGATATTAACCAACTTTCAGGCTCCAGTAACTTTTTCTCACTGCTTGTCAGTTTAAGTTTTTTTAAGCGTAAGTAGCGCATACCAAATGGAAAACAAGAGGAAGAATACACAAAATACCTTAAGCCTTCAAAACTAAGTGAAAAACAACTAACCCATTTATCCTATAGAATCCTTTAGGCATTTGCTATAAACACAGAAGAGCATACCAGAGTCTTCTATTTTCGAAAGGGTATGCTAGTGATTTTTCGAAACGAGACAGCTCTAACCGTAATCTTGTTTTTGCTCAGAACTGGAACAGTATGAAAGAGTGCCTGAAATCACTAATTGTGCATCTACCATATTACACAGAGGTGAACACTGGTGATGCACAAGCCAAATACAGTCCATTGCTCTGTTTCATTTAAACCATACAGTAATGGCTGACAGTGTATTAACATTTTAAAATTCTTTTCAACATTTGTAAAATCTAGAGATTTTACAAATCTCTAGAAAAAAAAAAAGGCTGGAAGCTCTGACCCCACAGCCGTCACACTCCTAACATGACGATAAACCTCTGGGGCTGCGTTGAGGTTGCTCTGTTGGAGTGGAGAATGCACTCTACAGTTTGTCTCAATGGCATCATCCGCTATAGTCTCCTGTCACTGAGGCCAAATGTCAATTACCTCCCTTCTTCTTATTTGTAGTGTTAGTTTTCTTATGGTAAAGATCTAAGCAAATATTTCATGCTGGTGTGTCTTGATCACAAGTGGGAAAACAAAAGATGGGTTAAGAGGACTGAGTGTTTCCAGAAAAATGAAAAGACTATACTTCATTACAGAAGTACAGAATTCCTTACCTAACCTCCTTTCCTTAATAACAGAATCTCCCCAGCTGGCCTCTAAGGGCATTTGAATGGGTGACCTCTTGTGAAAAGCATCAAGCTTGAAGTTCTGTGGAAAGGATGCCAGACACATGGAAAAGCCAGGCTAAGTTCAGTCTCAGACAAAAGCTGTCAAACCAAGAAGGGAAAAGCAAGTGCTCCACTTGTAAGAAAAACTGAGCAAATAGCAAGCGTGGTATTGAGGACTAGGAAGGATAAAGCAGGGCCCAATGTTCTACCAAAAATGTCTTAGCCCCTGACCAAGGTCCTTTCAGAGTAAGTTAGGCACAACAAGAAGCTGCCTTCACTCTCTGAAGTCATCCAGACATTCTTGGTGTGAGCTGCTGCATCACTTCCTGTCTGGTCTAGAACTATTAACCCTCACTGCCCATGTGGTTTTATAATCTCTCTCTCCTCCTGCAAGGAGCAGGGTAGCGCTATAAGGGATGTTTGTTTTTAATAAAAAAATAAACAAACATGCACACACATACTCAGAAAATAATATTTGATGGCATCCCACACCCACTGGGGATTTCACAGAGAAATAGTTTTCTGGTATCTAGAAGAACTAAAAGTGTTAGGACCCCACAAATCCGAAATGATGTAAGGTTAGGAAGACCACTGCATAGAAACAAACTAAAAAAGATAAAACTCTTCAGAGTGCCAGAAGAAGTGAGTAGAACACACAGTCTTTTTCACCAAATCCCATAGCAAAAAACCCAAGGAAATCTGTTGAATATAACTGGAAAAGTTAAACAAAGAGTAGAGTAAGGAACAACTGTATATGAATTTCCTACTATGTACCAAGCACTGTAGAAACATTTAACACATTTTGATAATAAATAATGCTTTTTGTTGTTCATACATTCATTAAATAAGTATTTATTCACTTCCTTCTATGTGTCAGGCACCTCTAGGGATATAGAAAATTAAAGACATGGTTTTCCTGTTGTTAAGTTTGAATTTAACAGGGAGATAGACTCTGATGAAAATAATAATTGTTATAAATGTGATAGCAAGACACAAGGAGTTAACAATGGCTGTCTTTCATTATGTGCTCAGTATGTGATAGGAAGTGCACTGAGCAATTTACATTACTTTTCATTTAATCCCTCATAAGTGTCCTATGACTGAGGTACTAATATCATCTTCATTTTACAGAGAAGTGAGCCATGGAGAGACTAAGTAACTTGCTTAAGGTTATACAGCTAACAAGTGGAAAATATGAGACTTGCACACTGCCTGCTTTCCACACTAGATCAACAGATTATCTGTCACATCAACCCAATACCAGCAACAACAGAGATATGCCAAGGATAGGAGAAGCACAGTGGAAGGCCCTTATATGCTTCCTAATTCACAAAGCACTTTCCCATACAGAGAGTAAGCTTCCAGAATTCATCAGCCCCAAGAGGCAAAAAATATAATTGGCTTTCAAAATGGCTTAGTTCAAGGTGTGCATGTCAGAGATACAAACGGCTGGTAAAGGAACCTGGGATGAACCAATAGGCACCTTGTGTATATAGTTTCTAATCCCCACAGCACCATGTGAAAGCACCCTATGGAAAAGAACACTGAGCTTAGAGAGGTCAAGTGATTTATCCACGGCCACAAAGGTCGTAAATAGTAGAGGCATGATTTGAACTTGGAACAATGCAACTCCAAAATCAAAACTTTCTCCCTAATACCAAAGCGCAAAGTATCAGGCCAAGTCTCTCTGCAAGTATTCACCATGATTGTTTTTATTCTTTATTCATTCAAAACCAATTTATTCTGCACATACAAGGAACATAGTACTTATCCTCATCATCTGACAAGTAAATCAAGGAGACAGATGTGTAAATACCTAAACACACTTCTGGGCAGGACAAAGGAGGCTAAATGTGTTTATTATCTAAATAAACTCCATGAAGGCAGGCACTTTGGTTTGTTGTTCACTGTCACACACCTGGAACACAGTCTAAAACTAACAAACATTTGTTTAATGGAAGAATAAATGAAGACAGCCACACTTAACAAAGTACAAACTTAAGGCAGGATTAACTCTGACTGGGGTAAAGCAAAGAAAGCCTCCCAGAGAGATGACACTGAATTGGGCCTGTAAGAATGATGAGGTATGGACAGGTGGGAAATGAGATGACAGGAGCTGAAGGTTGATGGCTCAGGGTGAACACAGGTACAGAAGCATAGAAGTCCATGGAACATTTGGGTAATGGAGTTCAAACATGCCTAGAGCACAGGAAAGATGAGGAATAAGAATGAGGACTAAGGTCAGAAAGGGTCATACGGTACCACTTCGCACAGAGCCTATAAGCCCATGGTAAGAAACACGGGCAGCCACCTTAGGTGGAAAAGTAGTAGTATGTCAACTTTGGGCAACAGTAGGAAGATATCTCCCCCACTTAAATCAGTCAGTGGCTCCCCACTGCCCTTTAGACTAATCCTAACTGTTTAACCCAGTTTGCAAGGCCTTGTGAAACTCTCCAGCCTCATCACTTTGAGCAACTGTCACCATTACAACTCTAGAGTGGACCTTAATCGTTATCCTCCTGGCCTTTGCATGAGGTGTTCCTTTGACCTGGAAGACTGTCCATCAGTCCTCACCTCCTTCAGGTTGGCTAACTCCCACTACTTAGCTCAGAAGTCTCAACTCAGAAGTACTGGCCTCTGGGAATCCTTCCTCAATGCCCCTAAATCTGGGTACCTTATATCTTACACTTTGTCCATCTCAAAATGTATTGTAAGTTTTCTTATCTCTCTCCTCCATCACTGCCCTCTGTGAGGGCAGGCACTATCTTTGTTAGATTCCCAGTGCCTTGCAGACAGCCCAGCACATAACAGGTACTCAATAAATACCTTGGAAGTAATTGTTAGGTTGGTTAATTGAGTAATTGATGGACTGATTGATTACTGCTGAGAATATTCAGTCAAGGAGAGCCATAGGAGGTTGCTGCTGTAGTCCAGGGGGAAACATCTCCTCTTTATAAAGGCTCAGAAGCATTTATTAAAGTAGGCACTTTGCTAAGTAGGGAGAGTGGAATCACTAGTTGGTCAAGGGAGACAGCAAATCAGAGAAAAGCAGAGCCACCAGGCAGCTGCTGGGGAGACCACGTTTCCACAGTATGATGAGCCATTAGCATGCAAGACTGCGTAATCTGATTTTCATGACAGACAGATTTATTATGACTTCTAAATATATAAACCCCAGGTTATGCTTTACAGCTAACCTAACAACTTGATATATGTGTCTGACATCCCATCTTAAAATCAGATTCCAGCTTCTAATTAATTTTTATACACCCATCGCTGTAACTAGAGAGGCAGAAAATCTCAGTGGGATAAACAATAGACAGGGTATTAGTCGTCTGTATTTTGTGGTGCATTTTCCATCAAAACACTGAGTTTCCGTTTTCTTTGCTACAAGAAAGGGGCAGCACCCTCTTCTCCCTATGAGGAATTAGTGGAGAATGTGGTACAGGAACCTGATAGTCACTATTTTTATTAAGTAATCAACCCCCACCTCTACTTCTACTCCTCACCTTTCACTCCCATCCCCCCCACACAAATTAGAACGACATCATTCTAGTGAATTTAAAAACTGATCATTGCTTAGGTGATAACATACATCTCACTTCTCCAGTAATATTTTTATTACCTAAGTCTTGAAGCCAAGTTGCAAACTCCATGAAGAGCTGACTTTAAACAAATAATAATGTTCATAAAAGCTGAAAATACTCTCAACAGCTTTTCACATAATCTCAACAACATTCATAGTTCACTCACACACAGATACCTTGTTAAAAGCCCAAAGTGGTAGAGCAGTAGTTGGGAAAAGTTTTGTAATCTGATTTCTTTAAAATGAGCCTCTGTAAGTCGGTATTTTTTAGTGTAATATTAATATATGCATATCATTTTTAAAATATTTTCTTCTATCTCCTTTCCCCCAAATATGAAAGTCAACTCAGGCTCTACAAACCAGGTGAGATTTTTTCAAAAGCTGGTCACAATCAATTTTTTAAAATTGTTTAATAATTGAGTTCTCACTATGTGTCAGGCACTGTTCTCAATACTAAATGCATTAAACCCTCCTCCAAATTCCATATGGTATCAAAATTTTCTCCCTGTGATATATGAGGAAACTAAGGCGCACAGGTTTAAAAAGTTGCTTGCAGTTACAAAAGCTGGTGAGCTGAGATTTCAATTGAGGCTGATAGCTGAGGTTCTGCCAACTCAATCTTAACCAACATACTGCCTCAGGGACTGAACAGAGAGCTTACTGAATAAATAATAGTATAAACAGCCAAATGTGTTTGCCAAAGCCATTAATCCAAACTACACAATCAACCTCACATTGAGAACACTACTATGTTTCTGGCTTTTTGTAAGCAACTTTAAATAAGTTTAGATACCAGCCTGTTTACCTGCCACAGAATGGAATATGGACTTGCAGGAGGAAGACACTCAACAAAGAACTTTGCCTGATGGACATCATGAATCAGAAAGGCTGCCAATTTGAGGTTCACAATAAACAGTGAAAATAGGATAATGCAAAAAAATCTAAAACCTCCTCATTTTGTTACAGGATATGATTTCTAAATCTCCTGTGCCTATCTGATTTGATAGTATGAAAGAGGCATTATTAAAGATACACACAGGCACACACTCACAAAACCCACACTATCACAATTACTTTGTACTCAATTTGTCTTCAGCTGAGCCCTGAAAACATTTAAAAAATGGATTCACATAATTGCAAAAAGAAATTCATTCACTTCCCCTTCAGGATACATAATAATGTATTTACATTAACAACACTGTACAGTCACCCTGCAAAATCAAATTTAAATGTACAAAGTATTTTTATTTCTTTCCCCCAAAAAAGTTTACTTCTGAAGATGGAACACATTCTATACACCAGTAAAAATAATAATTACTTGAAATAAATAAACTTTTTAATTAAAATTATCATCAAAATCCTGAAAATATTTTTTTCCCGAAACGAACTTACACCAGAGTTGAAACCAAATATTTGTAAGAACACATGGAGCATTCATATTACAAATAACTTATATGGCTGACTTGTAAGTTTTAAAGCCTTTTAATAATAGAGCCTTTGACTCTAGCACTATTTAGTTGGGGCTTTATCAAAACATTTAATTACAAAATAAGGTCTATGACGCTCAAATGAAACAATAGACAATATAATCAAATCCTTGGCATGAAGCCATTCAATGTGTCATTCCAAGGTCTGTTTTCTGGGTCCACTCCAGTTTAAAATAGCTTCTCCAATAACATCACACTGCCCTTCCTCCCCTTTGCCCTCAGAATTATTAGAGCATAATGTAATTATTTTACAAGCCTTAGGAAAATATTATTGGAACGCATGGCAAAAATGCAGAAATGAAATGGAGCTGGAGAAAAAAAACCCCAAGTTTTTAAAAAATGGAAAATCAATTACTGTTTTTAATAACAGTAGTAATAGCTTTTGTGGTAAGAAAAGAAAAATTGCCCAGAGACAAAATAGATGTTCAATATTATAGTACACTAATGAGTACATTTACATATAATTTTCTGAAATTTATGTCCAAGACTAACTGCAAGTAGAATTTAGTATCAATACAAGTTTACAGAATCCATTCATTTTCCTCTAATCATACTGAATATTTAAGGTGCTTGATTAGACTCAATTATTTCTCTTCTGGAGCCAACAGAAAGCCCTGACAACTTTGAAAGTGATGGATTAGTGGGGCATTTCCCACCAATGAGCAAACATTCCCAGCTGTCACAGCAGGAGGAAAAACAGTGAGAAAGTTTGTACGAATTCACATGCAGGCCACTGGATAAAATCTGCAGAAAACAGGGAGAAGGCCAGCCTTGTCAAAGGGCCACTGTAAAAAGAAAGAGCAGAGACCTAAACTTAGTTCCACTTTGCTACCTCTTCATTTCATGGCAGCCTGGAGAGAAGTCTCTGACAGAGAGCCATCTCCCACTGCCCCTGAGAAGATTAAAAGAATCCAGGCCCTAGCCAATCTCCTGTTCTCGGAATTGAGAAGCAGAAAGGGAAATGCAGCTAATTTGCAGTAACCCTGCTTCCCTGTTCAGATTTCCAAAGCATAATAAAACAGAGAAGCTGTGTCTCCAGGGTGTCACTTCCAGCTGTGCTCCACAAGTTGGAAAAAACAAGAAAGGACATGTTAACTACTCACACCAACCTGCCCTTCCTGCTGCCATTCTTCCAAATAATTCTACAGGAGGTTGTGAGCCCTTCTCCAAAATGCTTTAAGAAGAAGATATATTCCTGACTGGCAAGGAGATTTAGGTGAACTTGGCTGAATGCAGAATGAGGAACAAAATGCTTTCTTGAGGTGCACAATCCTTCATGCATTATGTTCTACTGTCTGCTAAAAGCATCATCATACCCATAATTAAATGTTCAAATTCTGCTTTGATGGTCCATGTAAAGTTTGATTTGGTCAGCTCAGTGCACCATCCTCCCAGATGTTGAAAACAGGTAGTCATCCTTATGCATGTCCTTTCCATCCTCCCTATATTAGTTTCCTAGGGCTGCTATAACAAAATACCACAAACTGGGTGGATTAAAGGAAAGACATGTAATATCTCACAGTTCTACAGGTGAGAAGTCCTAAACTGAGGTGTCAATAAGGCCACCCTCCCTCTGAGACTCTGTAAATTTATTTATTTTATTATTTTACTTATTTATTGTTTCTGGCTGCCTTGGGTCTTCATTGCTGCACGTGGGCTTTTCTCTGGTTGCAGCGAGCGGGGGCTACTCTTCGTTGCGGTGCGTGGGCTTCTCATCGTGGTGGCTTCTCTTGTTGCAGAGCACGGGCTCTCGGTGCGTGGGCTTCAGCAGCTGTGGCACGTGGGCTCAGTAGTTGTGGCTCGTGGGCTCTAGAGTGCAGGCTCAGTACTTGTGGCGCATGGGCTTAGCTGCTCCGTGGCATGTGGGATCCTCCCGGACCAGGGATTGAAGCCATGTCCCCTGCATTGGCAGGCGGATTCTCAACAACTGCGCCACCAGGGAAGCCCCCTCTGAGACTCGGGGTAGAATCCTTCCTGCCTCTTCCTACCTTCTGGTACTGGCCATCAATCCTTGGCATTTCTTGGCTTGTAGCTGCATCACTCCAACCTTGGCCTCTGTCATCACATTCTCCTCTAACATGTCTGTGTTGCTGTGTCTCTTCTCCTCTCTTATAAAAACACCAGTTATACTCTAATAAGGGCCCATCCTATTCTAGTAGAATATATTAACTAATTACATCTGCAATGATCATGTTTCCATTAAGGTCATATTCTGAGGCAATGGGGTTAGGATTTCAAATATCTTTTAGGGGGACACCATTCAACCCATACACTCCTACCACCAAGTCATGTCCTGACTACCTCCGAACTGCCTCTCAAATCTGTCCACTTCTTTCTCTCCCTACCACTACCCCGAATCCCAGACCATTATCTCATCTGGAACTTCCTAAATCCTGCCCTCATTTTTGCACTGCTCCAATCTATTCTCCAAAAAACTTATTTAATGGAATGTAACATACACACAAAAATGTGCATAAATTTTCACAGAGTACACATACCTATGTAACCACCACCCAAATCAAGAAATAGAGTATTACCAGCACCCTAGAAACACACTTCATACCTTCACCCAATTTATTGCCCCCTGATCCATCCCAAAGGTAACCATTATCCTGACCTCTAAAATTATGGATCAGTTTTACATGGTTGGGATTATAATGAATGGTATTTTACAGTAGGTACAACTTTTTTTTTTTGTGGCTCCTTCTAATATTAATGAGACTTAGCCTTGTTGCAAGTTGAAATAATTGATTCATTTTCCATGCTTAATAAATATTTCTTTGTATGAATTTACCATTCCATACATATATTCATTCTACTATTGATGACCATTTAGACTGAGTTCCACTTTGAGAGCTATTCAAAATAATGGAGCCAAAAACATTCCCACAGTTTTGGCATATATCCAGTAGCACTGCAAAGTCATAGGGCATATAATTGTTGATCTTGAGTAAACGTTGCCAAACAGTTTTCTAAAGTGACTGTATTCATTTTCAACAGCACAGCACTGTATGAGCATTCCAGTTGCTTCATATCCTTACCAACACTTGGTATAATCAGTTTTTTTCATTTTAGCCATTCTGATGTGTGTGCAGTGGTATTTCACTGTTGCTTTATTTTGCATTTCCATGATGACTAATTATGGTAAGAAATTTTTCATATGCTGACTAGCCACGTGTATATCCTCTTCTGTGAAGAACTTTTTAAATCCGCTTCCCATTTTTCTATTGGGTTATCTCTTTCTCTTATTGATTTGTAGAGGATATTTATATAGTCTGGATACTAATCCTTTGTCAGATAAGTATACTGCAATTATCATTTTATATTCTGTGGATTTCCTTTTCTCTCCCTTAATGGTGTCTTTGGTACAAAGACTTAATTTTAATGTAATCTAATATATTTATCTTTTAATTTTTGCTACTGTTTTTTTAATTACTTTTATTGAGATGTAATTCACATATCATCCAATTCACTCATTTAAAGTATACAATTAAAAGTTTTTTAGTATATTCACAGGGTTGTGCAACAATCACCATAATCTAATTTTAGAATATTCTAATCACCCCCAAAAGAAACTCCATACCCTCTAGCTGCCACGCCCCATTCCTCCCAACAACCTCACCAAGCTCTAAGCAAACATTAATTTACTTCTGTCTCAATGGATTTGCCTATTCTGGACATTTCACATGAATGAAATCATACAATCTATGGTCTTTCGTGACTTAGCATAATGTTTTCAAGGTTCATCCATGTTGTAGTGCATATCAGTACTTCATTTCTTTTTCTTGCTGAATAATATTCCACTGTATGAATATATTGCATTTTATCCATTCATCAGTTGATGGGCATTTGGGTTGTTTCCACTTTGGAGCTATAATAAATAATGCTGCTTGCTTAGTATTTCTTGTGTCCTATCTAAGCAATATTTGGCTATCCCAAAATTATGAAAATATTCTACCATGTTATCTTCTAGATTCTTTATTGTTTTGTTTGTTTTTTATTGAAGCATAGCTGATTTACAACAATGCTGTGTTAGTTTCAGGTGTATAGCAAAGTTAAATATATATTTTTTTTTCAGATTTTTTTCCCTTATAGGTTTTTACAAAATATTGAGTATAGTTCCCTGTGCTATACAGTAGATCCTTGTTAGTTATCTATTTTATATACAGTAGTATGTATATGTTATACATTCTTTATTGTTTTACCTCTCACTTTCAGATCAACAATCCAATTGAAATTTATTTTTCCTTATGATGTGAGGAAGAGGTCTAGGTTCATTTTTTGCCTACATGAATTCCTAATTGTCTTAGTGAAAAGATCATCCTTTCGTTACTGCTCTGCAGTGTCACCTTTCTCAAAAATCAAGTATCCCTTTATGAATGGCTCTATTTCTTTATTCTCCTTTCTGTTCCATTGATCTATTTGTTTATCCTTGTGCAATACCACACTATCCTAATTATTGTAGCTTTATAATATATGGGTATCTAATAGTTTTTTAAAAGTCCTCCAACTTTGTTCTGATTCTTCTCCAATTATCTTGCCTTTTCTTGGCCCCTTGCATTCTGGTATTTTAGTTGGGATGGCATTGAATTTAGAGATCAGTTTGGAGAGAACTGACCTCTTTACCAGGCTGAGCTACCCAATCCATAAACACATTATGCCTTCCCATTTATTTAGGTCATCTTTAATTTCTCTCAATAATATTCTCTACTTTTCTCTGTAAAGGTCTAACACATCTTTTGTTAGATTTATTCCGTTTTTTTTTTTTTTTGGCCATGCCACACAGCTTAAAGGATCTTAGTTCCCCAACCAAGGATTGAACCTGTGACCCCTGCAGTAGAAGCGCAGAGACCTAACCACTGGACCACCAGGGTTCCCTTTTTAGATTTATTCCTGTTTTTAATATTTTAGCCTATTTTAAATGGTAACTTTTAAACAGTTTTATTGAGGTAAAATTTACACACCATGAAATTTACCCAATTTCAGTGTACAATTTGATCAGTTTTAGTAAACTACACAGTTGTCCAACCATAATCACAATCTAGTATTAGAGCACTTCTATCAACCTTAAATGTTACCTCACACTCATTTGCAGTTAATTCCCAACCCCACACCAGCAACAACTGGTTTGCCTTCTATCTGTATAGTTTTGACTTTTCCAGAAATTTCATAAAATTTGAATCACACAGTATAGAATTTTTTGCATCTGTATTCTTTTACTTAGCATAATGTTTTTGAAGTATATCCAGGTTGTTTCATGTATCAGTTTATATTGTAGAGTAGTACTCTTTTGTATGAATACATCTTTTTTTTAAATCCACTTACCAGTTGATAGATAACTGGATTGTTTCTAGTTTGGAGCCATAATTAATAGCATTGCTATGAATGTTCACTCACAAGTTTTGGCATAGGTATACATTTCATTTCTCCATGAGTTTTCACTTCAATACTTGTAACTGGAATTGCTGGGTCATATGGTAAATACAGCATATGTTGAACTTTTTCAAAAACCACCAAACTGTTTTCCAAAGTCAATGTACCATTTACATTCCCACCAGCAATGTATGAAGTTTCCAATTTCCCCATATCCTCACCAGCACTTCTTATTATCTGTCTTTTTTATCTTAGCCATTCTAGTGGGTGTGAATTAATAGCTCCTTGTGGTTTTAATTGGCACTTCCCTAGTGATGATGAGCATCTTCCCATGTGCTTATTTACCATTAATATAGATACTGTGGTTTGTCCTATTATTATTGACTTATAAGAGTTCTTTGCGTGCCTGGATAAGTGCTTTATCAGGTATCATTTCCAAATATTTCATCCCATTCTGTTGCTTATCTTTTCATTGTTTTAATAGTATATTTTAAAGCATTTAAGTTTCAAATTTTATGATGCCCAATTTATCTTTTTTTTTCTTTTAGGGATCTTGGTTTTAGAGTTATATTCAAGAAATCTCTGACTAACCTAATTTCATAAAAACTTTCTTCTATGTTTTCTTCTAGATTTTTTATAGTTTTAGTGCTTATATTTTTATCTGTAATGCATTTCAAGTTAATTTTATAAATAGCATAGAGTAATTTTTGGATACAGATATATAATTGTTCTACTTCATTAACTGGGAAATACAATTTGGTCATAGTTCATAATCCTTTTTATATGTTGCTGGATTCATTTTAAATGGTACCTTTTTAAAATTTTTAGAAAATATTTATCTATTTATTTCTTTTTATTTTTGGCTGCATTGGGTCTTAGTTGAGGCATGTGGGATCTTTTGTTGTGGCATGAAGGCTTCTCTCTAGCTGTGGCGCACAGGCTCCAGAGCGGGTGGGCTCTGTAGTTGCGGCACACCACCTCTCTAGTTGTAGCATGTGGGCTTAGTTGCCCCACGGCATGTGGGATCTTAGTTCCCTGACCAGGGACTGAATACGCGTCCCCTGCATTGGAAGGCGGATACTTAATCACTGGACCATCAGGGAAGTCCCCTAAATGGTAACTTATTAAAATTTCATTTTGTAATTATTTTTTGCTGATATACAGAAATACAATAGTTTTTTTATATTGACTTTGTATCCAGCAAACTTACTACATTCATTTGTTAAATTTACATAATTATATATTCTGCAAATAATATAATTTTATTGCTTTGTCTACCATCCTTACATGTTTATTTCTTTTCCTACCTCACTGCATTCACTAGGACCTCCAGTAGAAGGCTGAACAGAAGTGGTGATGTCATCCTGAACTCATACATTAATTACGGGGTAAGGCTCTCAATATTTCACATAAGCCTGATGATGTTTGCTGTGGATTTTCTAAATATTCTTTCTTAAGGACGTTTACTTAGATTCCTAGTTTGCTAAAAGTTTTTGTCTAGATTAGATGTTGCATTTTATCAAATACTTTTCTGTATCTATTAAGATGATCATATGGTTTCTCTTTATTAACATTATTTGATTTTTTAATGTTACCCAACCTCTCATTCCTATAATAAATACAACTTGGTCATACCATAATACCTTTTTTATATACTGCTCAGTTTTCTATTATGTTGTTTAGGATTTTTGCATCCTTAGGACTGCCAAAATCTATGCTCAACTTCCCTACTTCTTAGCAGGGACTTTTTATTGGGTGTTTTAGCCTCTCAGAGTTTTACCATTTACAAATCCACAAATGCTTCAAAAACAAAAAGAGGGACTTCCCTGCTGGCACAGTGGTTAAGAATCCGCCTGCCAATGCAGGGGACACGGGATCGAGCCCTGGTCCGGGAAGATCCCATATGCTGTGGAGCAACTAAGCCCATGCGCCACAACTACTGAGCCAGCGCTCTAGAGGCCACAAGCCACAACTATTGAGCCTGTGTGCCACAACTACTGAAGCCTGTGCACCTAAAGCCCATGCTCTTCAACAAAGACAAGCGAACAAAATGAGAAGCCCGTGCACCTCAACAAAGAGTAGCCCCCCCACTCACCGCAACTAGAGAAAGCTTGCATGCAGCAATGAAGACCCAAAGCAGACAAAAATAAATAAATAAATTTATTTTTTTAAAAAAGAGAGAAAGAAAAAGAGTGAGACAGTTGAAGTCACTTCAGTATACTTCCTTTCTCCAGTATTTTGGCTCCTGAAGTCCTGGCTGCCTTGGTAGCTGTTCAATGCCTTTAAATAAATATTTTCTCTTTATTTTGTCTAGCTTTTCTATATGTTCTATAGGAGGGATGTTGGCTCCTCTACCATTCCCAGAAGGAGAAATCCACTTTTATATTATATATTAAATCATATTATTCATCTCCTCTGAATTTCCTAATGACTACCTCATTGCGCTTACAATAAAATCCATATTCCTTACTATGGCCCAGAAGATCCTAAATGATCCAGCTCTAGCCTTCCCCTCCATCATCTCTTATCACTGACTACCTTGTTCACTCCTCTCCAGCCGTGTGAATCTATTTTCTGTTCCTCTAACCTCACCAAGTTCATTCCCAAATCAATACTTTTATACTTGTTCTTCTCTTTTCCTGGAACACCCTCTCTCTGACCTTTGCATAGCTGCCTCATTTTTATCATTCTGTCACAGTTCCAGTGTCACCTCCTCAAAGCGGCCTTCTCAGGACAAGTGATCTAATTTGGTACCCTGACTGCCTAACTCCTACCCTCCTCAAACAATATAACCTACATAAAAGAAGTGATAATATAATTAAGCCAACTAAAATAGAATATTAAATTACCAAAAATATAATTTTATCCCCTTCCCATTTCCATATTCAACATAAAGAAAACAATAAAGCAGGGAATACAATATCTCTGGGGCAGAATCACATCTCTGTACTACAAAGCAGAACATAAGAGTATCATCTTTCTTCAAAGTGTGACAAATCTAGATTCAAATCATTTCTACATCACTTTCCAGAATTATGGCTTCAAGCAAGGCTCTCTGCTTCAGCTTCCCAAACTATAAAACAGGTAGAATGACAGTATCCATTTGATGGTATTGTTGTAATCAAATAATAAATGTTATTTTGTGCACAAACTGCTTAATACAGTGGTTGGGTCATAGAAAGTTCTGTATAAACAAGAGCTGTTATGATGACAATGATACTCATGATGATAATGATGATGAAAACAATAAGACTCTATAGTATCTGGTAAAATACTAATTTTCCATCAAACACACACACGATTAAATATTATAATAATTTCCACCAAGTAGATGCAGACCTTATCACCTGCATTCACAAATGTGGTAAAGAGCTAGTTTCTCTAATTCCTGTATTGCCATTAACTTTGGTGGCAAGAAAAATAGACCAGCCTTAAAGTCTACTCAAGCACAAGAAGAACTTCTTGGAAAAATACTGCAGTAGCTCAAAAAATTGAAGGAAGAATCAAATAACCAAGAGTTGCAAAGAACAGGAATCAAGGTAGCTCAAGAGAAATAGGAGGCAGGAACTTAAAGACCTCCCTCTAAGATTCCATCCCACTCCCATTTAAGTGACTGAAATAGCTTCAAAACCTATCTTTTGCTCTCAGTTCAAAATTCCAAATTCTTAGAAAAAAGAATCTGATTGGCATAACCAGGTCAGATGCCTATTCTGAGACCAATCATCTCTTTCCCAAGTGTCAAGCTCAAACATCATGCTACCAGAAAACTACTACAGCTAATCAATGAATTTCGTAAAGTAGCAGCATACGAAATTTATGCACAAAAATCTCTTGCATTCCTATACACTAATGATGAAAAATCTGAAAGAGAAATTAAGGAAACACTCCCATTTACCATTGCAACAAAAAGAATAAAATACCTAGGAATAAACCTACCTAAGGAGACAAAAGACCTGTATGCAGAAAACTATAAGACACTGATGAAAGAAATTAAAGATGATACAAACAGAGGAGAGATATACCACGTTCCTGGATTGGAAGAATCAACATTGTGAAAATGACTATACTACCCAAAGCAATCTACAGATTCAATGCAATCCCTATCAAACTACCAATGGCATTTTTCACAGAACTAGAACAAAAAATTGAACAATTTGTATGGAAACACAAAGGACCCTGAATAGCCAAAGCAATCTTGAGAAAGAAAAACGGAGCTGGAGAAATCAGGCTCCTGGACTTCAGACTATACTACAAAGCTACAGTAATCAAGACAATATGGTACTGGTACAAGGACAGAAATATAGGTCAGTGGAACAGGATAGGAAGCCCAGAGATAAACCCAAGCACATATGGTCACATTATCTTTAATAAAGGAGGCAAGACTATACAATGGAGAAAAGACAGCCTCTTTAATAAGTGGTGCTGGGAAAACTGGACAGCTACATGCAAAAGAATGAAATTAGAACACTCCCTGACACCATACACAAAAATAGACTCAAAATGGATTAAAGATCTAAATGTAAGGCCAGACACTATCAAACTCTTAGAGGAAAACACAGGCAGAACACTCTATGACATAAATCACAGCAAGATCCTTTTTGACCCACCTCCTAGAGAAATGGAAAGAAAAACAAAAATAAACAAGAGGGACCTAATGAAACGTCAAAGCTTTTGTACAGCAAAGGAAACCATAAACAAGACCAAAAGACAACCCTCAGAATGGGAGAAAATATTTGCAAACAAATAAACAGACAAAGGATTAATCTCCAAATTATACCAGCAGCTCATGCACCTCAATATCAAAAAAACAAACAACCCAATCCAAAAATGGGCAGAAGATCTAAAGAGACATTTCTCCAAAGAAGATATACAGATTGCCAACAAACACATGAAAAGATGCTCAACATCACGAATCATTAGAGAAATGCAAATCAAAACCACAATGAGGTATCACCTCACACAGGTCATAATGGCCATCATCAAAAAATCTACAAACAATAAATGCTGGAGAGGGTGTAGAGAAAAGGGAACCCTCCTGCACTGTTGGTGGGAATGTAAATTGATACAGTCACTATGGAGAACAGTATGGAGGTTCCTTAAAAAACTAAAAATAGAACTATCATATGATCCAGCAATCCCACTACTGGGCATATACCCTGAGAAAACCATAATTCAAAAAGATATATGTAAAACAATGTTCAATGCAGCACTATTTACTATAGTCAGGACATGGAAGCAACCTAAATGTCCATCAACAGATTGCACATACATATAGTGGAATATTACTGAGCCATAAAAAGGAATGAAATTGAGTTATTTGTAGTGAGGTGGATGGACCTAGAATCTGTCATACAGAGTGAAGTAAGTCAGAAAGAGAAAAACAAATACTGTATGCTAACGCACATATATGGAATCTAAAAAAAACAGTACTGATGAACCTAGTGGTAGGGCAGGAATAAAGACACAGACATAGAGAACAGAGCCAACAACCGTAAAAGGCTTCTCATGGTTTCTGCCACATAGTAAGCACTTTATGAATATTTATTGCTCTTCCTCTTCTTTCATTCTTTAATAGATATTTGCCAGGCTCATTATTTTTACAGTTTTGTCTTTAACACTCCAGAAAAACTACATTAAAAACACATACAGGGGCTTCCCTGGTGGCGCAGTGGTTGAGAATCTGCCTGCTAATGCAGGGGACACAGGTTCGAGCCCTGGTCTGGGAGGATCCCACATGCCGCAGAGCAACTAGGCCCGTGAGCCACAACTACTGAGCCTGCGCGTCTGGAGCCTGTGCTCCGCAACAAGATAGGCCACAATAGTGAGAGGCCTGCGCACCACGATGAAGAGCGGCACCAGCCTGCCACAACTAGAGAAAGCCCTCGCACAGAAACGAAGACCCAACACAGCAAAAATAAGTAAATAAATTAAAAAAAAAAAAAGAAAAACAGAAATGGTCATATAATTTCCATTATCTGGTAAAATAAAACATAAAAAAAAAAGAAAACCACATACAGCAGTCTGAGTTACCAGATTTTTATTCGACCAATCATGGTATGAAAAAAAAAATCTATCATTATCTGCATCATTTTAAAGGAAGAAAAGGCCATTTGAATGCCCTCCCCCGACAAAATGAGAAGAAGCACATAATCTCAGAATAAAAGACAATTCATTGTGCTACAGACAGAAAATACCAGAGGTCCCATGAACTGGCAACGGGTCAGTGCCATGTAAACACCCTATGTGACAGCCTAAAGTCAATAAATAAGGCAAAAGTGAGAAACACATTTGTACTCTGCTCTTCGGCTCATGCTACTTCCTCCATCAGGAATACCTTCCCTACTTTCTTTTTGTTTTTTGGCCGTGCCATGTGGCTTGCAGGATCTCAGTTATCTGACCAGGGATTGAACCCAGGCCCTAACCACTTCAGTGAAAGCACAGAATTCTAACCACTAGGCCACCAGGGCCACCCTACTTTCTACGTGTTTTAATGCTTCTCTTTTTCTGAGCCCCAGAGCCAGAACTTCCCTGAAAGCTACCTGGATCCTCTCAACTGGAAGCATTCAGTGTTTCCTCTCAATTCTGGCATCAAGTCCATCTCTAGTTCTCTGATGGCACTGTCTACTGTCTACTTTGCAATTTAGAAATGTGGATATCTTATCTATCCACTACACTTCAGGATTAAGCCAAGGACTAGATCCAGAGCTGACTCATTTCAGTAGAGCTCATAGTACCTAATGGGGTTATTCACATAATATGCAATAGACTCAGGCCTATAGAATGATTCAGATATTAAGATTTGCTACCTTGAGTCAGCAACCACTTTTGAAACAGTGTGGATAGCTCTAAGCCCAGCAGTGTGAAATAGATTTTGATAGGTAGGAATGTGCATATTGAAAAGCCCATAATCAGGCAACCCAACATCCATTCATTAATTGATCAACAGATGAATAGGTAAATAAAATGTGGTATATACATATAGTGGAATATTATTCAGCCTTAAAGAAGAAGTAGGGGCTTCCCTGGTGGCACAGTGGTTAAGAATCCACCTGCCAATGCAGGGGACACAGGTTCGAGCCCTGGTCCGGGAAGATCCCACAAGCCGTGGAGCAGCTAAGTCCATGCGCCACAACTACTGAAGCCCATGCACCTAGAGCCCGTGCTCCGCAACAAGAGAAGCCACCGCAATGAGAAGCCCGCGCACCGCAATGAAGTGTAGCCCCCGCTCGTCGCAACTAGAGAAAGCCCATGCGCAGCAATGAAGACCCAACACAGCCAAAAGTAAGTAAATAAATTTATTTTAAAAAAAAAAGGAAGGAAATTCTGACACATGCAATAACATGGATGAACCATGGAGACACTGTGCTAAGTGAAATAACCGAGTCACAAAAGGACAAATATTGTATGTTTCCACTTACATGAGGTTCCTAGAGTAGTAAAATTTACAGAGGCAGAAAGCAGAATGGTGGTTGCAGGGGCTGCATGGAGGGGGTAAAGGGGAGTTATTGCTTAATGGATACAGAGTTTCAGATGAGGAAGATAAAGTTCTGGAGATGGGTGGTGGTGAAAGCTGCACAACAATGTGAATGTACTTAACGCCACAGAACTATACACTTAAAAATGGTTAAAATGGCTAAGTTTATATTATATATATTTTACCACAATAAAACTTTTTAATAATTTTTTTAACTTTAAAGCAAATAATCAGAAAAACAGTAAGAACAGTTCCACTTAGACCATTTTAGCTCTGGGGCAAGGAAAGATGAGAAGATGACTATGACAGCAATTGTCAATTCAAAGAGACATTGTGCATTGAGAAGCCCAGTCTTGTTCTATTCAGCCCGAAATCATGCCCACGTAACGAATGAGCAAAAGAAGCTACAAGTAGAGTGATTTCAATTTGACAATGAAAAGAACTTTCAACAGTGCTGTCCAAAGATAGAATGGATTGTTTTTATAAATAATGAGTTCCACTTCACTGGAAGTATTTAAGTATAAATGGAATAGTCCTTTGCCAAAAATCTTCGGAGGAGCAAACATCAGATGAGGGTAAAAGAGTTGCTCCTAAAAGCTGGTTAGAACTTTGATGACAATCCACAACGAAGCATTCATACATTGGTGGCAAAATGACAAAAACAAAGACAAAATTGTGACTTTTTATACAGCTCAATATATTTGATCGTTTTAATTCTCACATTATGCCTTCGACTCTTTTAGTATTAAAATAACTAGTCTCTTCTAAAAGAATAGTGAATGATAATTTTTTCGTTCATGTTCTTTTATTAGGCAAAACTAGCAGCTGACAAAGTGATCAGATGTCTATCCAAATTCACGACAGAGAATGCCATTGGCCTCCCAATGGATAAGTGCATTTTACTGTGCAGGTGTGCTCAGGAGAGAACATATATGTATGTTTGGCTATGAGTGTGTGTTACACAGAGGTAAAGTGGGAGGGAATACGAATGAATGGATACTGGCACCAACAATCATAAGAGGGAAGAGGATAACATATATTTATAATTACATGTAAGAACCATTTAATGATAAACAATAAATAAGATACAGAGTCCATTACTATTGGTATCTGCCACCAGCAACCACTGGTGGTATTTCTTTTTTTCCTGTTTATTTGGTCACTCATTTTTAAATCAGCAAGAAAAACACAATGTAAAGGTACCAAGTTATTTTATTGTCAGGAACCAAAAGAGTAGAAATATATTGATGACATCACTCCATACCAAACCCCCAGAGCTTTCTGTTTCTGCTGTTTATGCTTTCTCCTGCAACATCTCCATTCGGATCCTGCTGAAAACACTTCTCTTTCTGTCACTCACAATCTGTCAAGAGAGCATTATCTTCCGTGGTTTAAAACAGAAACTCCATTTAACTTGCTGCCTGATAAACACATTTCATTCACATCCCTTAAATAACAATAATTATTCTAATTTGTCACATGAAGGCAAGAAAAAAGCATTCATATTTTGCAGCTTGCTTTGCATTATGGAACACAGAGACGAGAAGTAGTCCCCTCTTGAGATTAAAAAATAACTTATTAAGTCAAAAATGGACCTCAAATGAATGTATGCTTTCAGTATACTCTCTCTAGATTTCAATTAGTGTAGTGGTTAGGAGTCTGAATTCTCAAATCACACTTGGGTTCAAATCCTGGCTTTACATAAGGCCACTTATGTAACCTTTGGCAAGACAATGTAACCTTTCTAAATCTCATTTTCCTCATCTGTAAAATGGAGGCATGTGTCAATATCTACCTCATAAGATTAAATAAGATAGCCAATAAATGTTAGCTGCTGTTACACTACTACTCGCCTCCTCCTCCGCTGACTCAGAGTCCTCACCATCACCATCATTATCAAATCAATGTACTAGTTAAGATTCTTTGTTGACAAGCAACACAAATTACCCTGCCTAACTTCAGCAAAATGGAAAAGAAATTTACTCCATGTGTACCAGATTGCTCCTAAAATTCAAAGTAAAGCTAAATTAAAGTTAGAAGCAACAGGAACCACGACCCCAGGAACTAATGGGCAGTTAGGTCTTCAGGCTACTGCCATCAGGTAGCATCAGCTGCAACCATTTTACATCCTGGGATCAATGCTCTCAAGATTCAGAATCCCTGGAAAGTGAGCCGGAGACCTGCCTTGATCACATGACCACCCCTTGGCCAGAGGAGAGCAAGGTCTATGACTGACAGTCCCAAAATAATACTGCATACCATGGGGGAAGGCTATTCCCCAAGGGAAAATCTACATGTTGTAGTCCAAAGAAGGAGGGTACAGATACTCAGCAGCTAACATATACCAAATGCCTACCTCATCCCAAGAGCCTACTACATTAAGCTCAAATAAGGCCGCACCCTCTTCTCTCTTTACCAGCCTCTTTTAATATGTTATTAATTTTTAAAGTTGTTGTTGAAACTCATTTTGAGAAAAATAACAATGCCCCAGAGCACTAAGGTACATATGCCCCTTTAAAAAATATATATACATACATATATATACATATATGTATATGTGTATATATATATATATATATATATATATATATATATATATATATATATATATATATATATATACTGCTTGTCAGAAAAAGATTATTTTGTTGAAAACTTTCCTATTCAAACTTCCAGAAAATTCATTGCCTTTATTATGGTCAAGTTATTTAGCAATGATTTGCCCTGTTAAGAGGCACATAAAGCACCCACTGAAAAACGTTTTCTGAAGGATGACTTAGAGAAGTAGTTGTTCGTCTACAAAGAAATTATTTTATTTTTTATGTTCAATAAGATTAGATTTATGATAAGAAATTAGGATCAGAAGCAAGATTTTGTTTTGATAATTTTTTGTTGATGATATTTTAGTGAGAAAGGATTAACAATAAAAAGCAGTGATGTAAAAATAATAATAAAGAATAAAGAAATATATGATCTACAATTCCATTAAAATTTTCTTCCAGCTTGCTAGCTGAACAAATCCCAAACAAGAAAAATATTCAGTCTGATTAATTTGGAGCTCCAAACAACTAAGTAGTTTAGTGAAAACATTTCTCACAAAGCCCAGGGCTCTGGAGACACACAGAGCTGAGACTAATCCCAGCTCCACCCTTAGCAGCCGTGCGACTCTGGGCAATTTACTCATCTACCCAAGCATCTAGGCCTTGCTCACCTATAAAACAAAATTTAAAACATGATGAGATGTTTTGAGGACTTACTGAGATACTGCATGGAAGGTACTTGACACTTTACCTGGCACATTGTAAGCTCTCAAGGATAAATGTTAATATTTGTATGTATAGGGTAGAGGGACAAGAGAGAGAGAAACAGTTCTCAATAGACAGTGATTTTGTTCCCCAGAGGACAGTTGGCAATGTCTGGATACATCTATGGCTGTCACAACCTGGGGGTGAGGGGTTGGGGGGTTCTTCTGGCACCCAATGTGTAGAGTCCAGGGATACAGCTAAGAATTCTACAATGCACAAGACAGGCCCCCACAACAGAATTATCCAAAACAAGATATCAATAATGCTGAGGCTGAGAAACAAGAGAGAGAAAGAAAGTGAGAAGCAATGTGATATAATGCAGAACATGGAAAGGATTTGCAAAGGGAGGTACATTCAGTGTCAAGACAGGAGAGTGGATCAGAACAACAGATTTAAAATTAGATTAACTGAGCTTCTGCCACACATAAACTCTGAAGTGCTCAGAACCTCGGGATTCTCATTTGTAAAACAGGCATAATACCACCTGCCTCAAAAGGTTGTGAGCAGTTATGATATTCACCCTTGACCAAATCATAATGGATGTCCACTGTATAACCAGTAGGACTGCACCAGTGTATGTTTCCACTGACTAGCAATCCTAATTGTTAGGTACTTAACAAGAAATGGTTACTATTCTTGTTACATGGTAGAAAAACAGCCAGATTGGAAGTCTGACTCAGCTATGTTGGAAATATCTGGAAGGCTTTGTTAACCTACGCAAGACTTAGTTTCCTCTTATACGGAAGGTATCAACAAGCAGACTCGACTGGGATCCTCAAAACTTCTGAAATTTTTAAAAAGCATTATATATGTGTGTGTATATTTCTCTGAAGAGGATCTAAAACTGGTTAAAGACCACTGGGCTAGAGGGTATACATTTTTCGATAGAAAGTAATAACTAGGATGCAGTAGAATTTCTGAAGAGATTATAATGTGAAAGAGTACCTTGGAGTGTTTAAGAACTCAGATGTGGGAGTTTGAATTCTGCCTCTGTCACTTACTGGCTGTACAGTCTTGGAGACTGACTGAACTATAACAATTCTCACCTGTTAAGTTAGAATGTTCTTAGTATCTGCCTAAAAGGGATCTTGTGAAGAATAAAATGAGACAATCCCAGTAAATTTGGCACGTAGTACATGCTTACTAAGAATCAGCTTCATGATGATGGGTTTTGCATAAACTGTTATATGCCCAGATGGTAGTAGATGGCTTGAGCCTTCTTTGACTCCATATAACATACACTATCAGAAAAACTGCAGGAATTCTCTAATTATACCATCCATCTACTGGAGTTCAGCCAGAGGATTCACTGATTCGGATGCATCCTCTCTATAACAATATCTATACTACATCAGAAAGTGAACAGGAGAAGTAGCTATCCGACCACAAAACATCTTTTTACAACTGAAAGCCTCATTCAAACATCCCCCCTCTGATAAGTGTCCATGGAAGTCTCCTGGGATTTCCATAAACACAATGATATGCTTGGTTTTTCCTTACTCTGGGACAATTCTAAACCTGTCTCACATACATATAGGATACATACTCCACAAGGACTTTTGTCTATATCCTTTATTCCTCCTGGTACCTATGCATACAAGACTTTATGCCCAGCTAACCTGAATCCACCCAGGCTGCCTTGAAGCCTGCCTCTGCCCAACAATATATCCGTGAAGAATGATTCTAGGGATTTGCCAGTGCATTACACAGAAAAACAGCCTAAATTCCTTCCTTATCCATCTATTTCCCCTTCCTTCAAGCAGCTGCTTAAAAAAAAAAACTCATCTCTCTCATTCCTTCATTCTACCCCACCCCACCCCAGCTCCCTTCAGTGCCATGCTGCTTCCTCCCTGCCACTACATTTATTGTGTTTATGACACCCATCCCCTCTCTTCAGGGTATAACTCCTGCAAGGCAGAGACTGGCCTGAATGTCTTTCTCTCTTTTGAAGCAGCCCCCTGGAATTCTGGTTAATAAGCTTTCCATCTCATTCCACAAGGAAGCCCACCACAAGAAAGTCCTCCATCCTTGGCTCAGTACCACTTAACCTTCTTCTAGGAGCTGCAAGTAGATGACCCTCTAACCTCTTCTTGCCCCAGAACAGTACTGAAACAAAGGCCTCATCTGCTCTCTACCTGGCTTACAGGGCAAAGTCAGTATTAATCAGAGGTGCCCTTTTTGCTACTGACAAAGTACATGCACTCATAACCAAGAGCTTCTTGCCAAATCCTCAGGGCTTTAAATCTTTCCGAATAAACTGCAATTGTAAAGAAACCCTCTAAATGATGTTGTACAGGGAAGTTAAAGCAGGCACAGAAGGATGGAGTAACATTTCACCATCTGCCTGTGATAATAATAATGTCTCCGCCTTGCAAAATCTCTAATTGATTGTGAGACAGAAGCACAAAGATCCTGCCATAATCTAACCAAGATTACTCCTAAATTATATCTTTGCAGAGGACGAGCACTGAGGTCGGTGGCTCCTAAGAACCAATTTTCAGCATATGAACTTTCTGGTGGCAGAATGATAGGAGCCCCAGGACACAGTTGGGCAAGATCGAACCAATTCACTTTATTATAGTTGCTTGAAGCAGTGTCAAGCTGGAGCCCCATAGAGAGCTGAGGGGTAGGGAATGAGTTTGGGACAGTGTTTCCCACTGATGGGACAGAAATGCCTTAAAGCAGTGTGGATACACATCTGTCTGGGTTTCCTGTGGAGGAAGCCTGGGCTGCTCTACTCTCCACAGTGTTGAGCCAGGAGGCTTTATTCCAGGGGAGTCATAATTTTCTACAATGGCAGAGCTCAGGCCTGAACTGGAGGGTTTGGGAAGAGCTAGCTGGAAAAAGCAGCTTTGATTTCACAAGTTTCTTAAACTACCTTTCCACAGGAAGGACCCAGCCAAACTCTCCTGCCCTGAGACAAATGGAAATTAATGACTTAGCTTACTGCCTCTTACCCAGGTCCCCATAATCAAAGGACCATTGATTATTTATTATAAAGTTAAATTAAAAACTGGTTTTTATAAATTACTACATATATTTTTTCTTTATGTACAATATATCTTAAATAAACACAATATACTTATATACATATATCATCCATATGTATTTTTATATGCATATGTTAGGATTCTTGGTACTGATTAACATTAAAGCTGGGGGAAAAAAACTTTTATTTTTTTAACATCTTTATTGGAGTATAATTGCTCTACAGTGTTGTGTTAGTTTCTGCTGTACAACAAAGTGAATCAGCTGTATGTATACGTATATCCCCATATCTCCTCCCTCTTGCGTCTCCCTCCCACTCTCCCTATCCTACCCCTCTAGGACATCACAAAGCACCAAGCTGATCTCCCTGTGCTATGCAGCTGCTTCCTACTAGCTATGTGTTTCACATTTGGTAGTGTATATATGTCAATGCTACTCTCTCACTTCCTCCCGGCTTCCCCTTCCCCCTCCCCGTGTCCTCAAGTCCGTTCTCTACATCTACGTCTTCATTCCTGTCCTGCCCCTAGGTTCATCAGTACAGTTTTTTTAGATTCCATAATCCATATATGTGCATTAGCATCCGAAAACCATCTTTTCAGCTTTTTCTTTAAAATAAGTGAAAAGGAGCTAAATATCCCTGTATTGGTAATTAATCATAAACAGTTTCACTCTGCTCACAGAGAAAACTATTTTCTAGTATGTTCATTAGATTTATATTTTATTATTTTTATTCTTTAATTTTAAACATGAAATAACATAGCCTTATTTTCATTATATATTACTTTCTATTTTATTATCATTACTATATATGTATCTTCTTACCATATGCAGTATTGATATATTGTTACTCTATGGCAAACCATGCTGGTTTTCCATCCATGCTGGGGGTTCACAGATTCTGTTTTAACTACATTAAGTAAACAGAATTGAGTCAATTTAAAGAAAAATATTATAATAACAACCATCACAGTGGTCTACAGCCTGGATGCAAAGAAACGAAGCGTGGGATCTGCTTCCCTTAAAGCCAGCTCTTCCCACTCCACCAGCCACCCATTTTTCCTCAAAAGCATGAGTTTAGGTGTAAAGGTTATGAGACTCTCCTTTCCTCTCTACCTTGACACTCACTTGGGATCCTCACAACCAGCTTGTCAACACATTTGGGAAAAGCTGTCTGAACTGAGAAGGTCAGATTCTTTCTTACCAGAAATTAGCAGAAAAAAACAAAACAATGAACCAATCCAAAGGCCCTTCCAGACTCCCACAACTTTGGGGATTTAATGGTAAAAAGCAGCCATTTATTATCAAATAGAAACCACAATTTATCAGCTAGAAAGGAAGATTTCTTATACAGAGAAATCTTTGTGTCTTCTTTTTAGCTTTGGAACCTCCCGTTTATTAGCATTATATCATTGGGCAAGACACCCTAAGTCTGAATTTCTTCACCTAACAAATGAGGACCTACTTTCCAAGGGAAATAATGAGCATCAGGCACTTAACCTAGGATCAGGCATACAGACATGCTCAAGAAGAGCTATTATTACTACTCTGATTATCAACAATGTTCATTAAACGACATAGCTATAGTGATGTTTATTCTAATAGGAGCTTTCCACTTTGAAAAAAGTGTAGCTACCTTAGTAATCATTTACCTTAATTCTGGGCTACAATACAACTTCAGGCTTCTTCAGGCATTTCATTCAACATTCATTCAACACATACTTCCTAGAGCCACTGTTCTGTGCACTGGGGAAACAGTACTGAACAATCCACAGCAAAGTCCTTGCCCTGTGGCTCACATTCTGGAGGGGAGAGAAACAGTACACATAAGGGAATGTAATTACAGTAGATCTATCAGTAAGGAATGCTAGGGAAAAAAAAAGTGGATTTTGACCTGGCAAAGGCCTTGCCCATTAAGGCAAAGGCCCTATCTCTTCTGGAGCACTTGGGTTTTATATCATGTAACTCAAGACCTTTAGATATTAAAATCTGATCTTTGGGCCAGTGGTCTTCTTGGTGTGATTTCAGAGCCAAGTGCTCAAACAGTGAAAAGGAAAAATATTTCCTCTGCCTACTTGCTGATATCTAAATGCAAGGGGAGAGATGGGACAAAGAAGGTACTTTCTGTGGCAGCGAAAGCTTGGCTGTCAAATACTAGGCATGTATGGGATGCCACTCCTAGTTCCTGGAGTGGAAGATATAATCAAGTTTTCCTCTTCCCTGCTGAGCCTGGTACCAGCTTCACAAATTTTCTCAGCACAGATCTCTAGGCAACCACTGTCAGTGATTCAGGTTAGCATAAGAGATGAAATCTGTGTGTCATCACAGAGTCTGAAGTAAGGTTTAAATGTAAATACATCTAGGAAAGGTATCACACTGACTTAAAAATCACACGAAGCACCAAATGACTGGTTCTCTCCCAAGAGTACATCCTATCAGTGGTGGGAAGTAGCTAAGAAGAAATGCTTTAAGTGTATGGGGGTTGCGGGGGATGCATACCAGGGAAGGGAGGACACATTTTATAATCCCACCTACATTCATGTCTGAACGCATGTCATAAGGCATTTCCACACACCCTGTGATTGGAAGGAACCACCTCCATTAGTGTACCTATGTCTTTCAAACAGACACCTAGCTGAGCCCACAAATTATAGTGCTCCCAAATGGCAGCTCTATTCTTCCAGGTGTACAGGCCAAACACCCTGGAGCTCATCAGCACACCCTTTCAGCCCGACTTTCAAAAGATTAACAAAACCCAACCATTTCTCTCCAAGTCCACCTCTACCTCCCAAATCAAGCCACCGCCTTGTCTTGGCTGGACGGCTGCAATAACTCTCTGACGGTCTCAGCTTCTGCCTGTGCTTCTGTACTGTCTGCTTCCACTCAGAAGCCTCCTAAAACCTAAGTCAGGTCACATCCCAACTCTGGTCAAAAACCACCTGTACCTTCTCATCTCACCCAGAGTAAAATCCTACGCAGCCCTTCCTGCTATGGTCCCCAGCTATCTCTCGGGGCTCTTCTCCATCGCTCCCCCTTGTATTTTTCCCTCCAGCCTGGCCTGCCTCCTTGCTTTCCTCCAACAGGCCTGGTGCGTTTCTGCCTCAAGAGCTTTGCACTTGCTGCTCCGTTTGCCAAGGATATTTTTCCTCTAGTGAGTCATATGGCTGCTCCTTCGTGACAGGTGCATCTTTGCTATGGCCCTGAGAGGCCCTCCTGCATCTCCCCATCTAACACAGCACACAGACCAGCCCCCACCTCCACCCCGTCACTCTACCCTGTTGAATAATTCTTCATGGCACCATCACTACGTGACATCATCTCATCACTTTCCTTTCTTCCTTCCCTCTCTCCCTCCCTCATTCCCTCAATCACTATCTGTCCCCCAATAGAATATAAGCTACATCAGAATAAGGGCATGGTCTATTCTGGTCATTTCTGTGCCTAGAATAGGGTCAGGTCCAGAGCGGGCACTCCAACTGCTTTGATTAAAACTCAGTCACCGCAGAGAAGCGGCCCCACACTGCAGAAGGAAGAAGCCACTGCATCTACAAAATGCAACTGCTTTGCTTGAGTGGCTTGAGCTCGATCTTCCATAACAGTGGGTGATCGAGGTCTAAACACATAATGATAGTGCTGGGGTGACAGGAAGTGAAAGTCTTTTACTCTTGAAGGAAAGCCAGATTTGATCATATGGTAGATTTGCTCAGTGGCATTTAGGTTTTATGGCTATAAAGCAATATTCTTATTTCTTACATTCTTTTCTAAGAAAAAAAACCAAAACCCAAAACTTTTGATCTGCTGGTCTGAAGCTGCACTCCTGAAACAAACATGTTACACTCAATTTTTGATAACACAAGGTTTATTAAAAGGTAGCTATTATATTACTGCAGAATAAGCTGTATACATGCAAAGATTTAGCATGCTGTCAAAAGGTTTCCTCACTGGAATGATAACTACTCCTAAAGCAGGAATGGTTTTGAGCATCGCATTTACCCAATTTAAACATCAGCACCTTTAATCTGTAAAATAAATGGCTACACCAGGCTAGCTCTGGCATTTGTTCCAACTTACATATTCTATAAGGCAGGCAGTAGGATCCAATGGAAAGGACTTGGGATTTGGAGGTTGAGATCTGACTCTGTCACTCACCAGCCTGACTGAATCTTAATTTTTTTCATCTATAAAACATTAATCACTGGAAATACCTACCTTGCACATTTCACCTTTCAATATCTTAAAATGTACACTTGGAGGATCACCTAAGATAGGACTCTGGGGACAGGGACCCCATGCATTTTGTTTACCAGGATGAGCAGAACACCTGACACCTTACAGGCACCTACATGCACTGGTGGGGTGAAGGAAAGAATATATGAACAAACAGACCAAAAAACACTTCCCTACCTCCTGATTGTCAGGACTATTGTATGGCCTAAATACAGTCATATACGTTGTAAGGACTTACTAAAGCAATGTATGTTGAAAGAGCTTTTTTAAATTGTAAAGTTAATACAAATGTTAATAATTATCATCATAGATTTACCACACTTGCCCAGTTCAGCCTTGGATATCTTATTAATTTAATGCTAACCCAACCTGAAAGAAACTAGTATTTATTGAGGCCTTCTGATCTCCTAGGGATATATATATATAATTTGAGTCTTGTACCTTTTGAACCAACCCTACTATCTCAACCTAGTCACAAATTCTAGCCAGTAGAAGTCAGAAACTGCATCAAAACTGAACTCACAAATCAGTCAACAATCATTTAGTACTTAGTACATGCCAGCTTCTATACATGGTGTTTTGAAGGCATAAGCTCTAATATATATATATATATATATATATTTAGTGTTTGGCCACAACCCCATGGCATGTGGGATCTTAGTTCCCCAACCAGGGATCGAACCCATGCCTCCTGCATTGGAAGGCAGAGTCTTAACCACTGGACCACCAGAGAAGTCCCTCATTTAATTTTTTAAGGTAGATTTTTTTGAGGTAGCTACAGCTATATTCCTCATTTTACAGATGTGGAAACAGAGAGTCAGTAGTTAGGTAACTTGCTCCAAGTCCACAGTTAGCAAGAGGCAGAGTCAGGATCTGACTGTCTGACTCCAAGTTCATGCTCTTCACCAGTATGTACTATGCAGTACATTCACGTAAATTTATCACTGAATGTGTGCTGAGTCATTTTGGTGCTTCTCTTTTTGTTTAAGGAAGAGCTGCTTTAGCACTCTATCAGCCTTAATTTTTTCCCCCCCAAAGTGAAAATCTATGTCTGGGAATAAGGGGAAATTCTAACAATGAGACAAGAGGGCAACCCAGCTAAGTAGGCAGGCCTCGTTTCAAGTTCTAATTCCTCATACTGGTCCTTCCGGTAGTGAGTGTCCCAACAGTGCTGTTATAACCTGGAAGGCAGTTCTGCCATCAGGAAGGCCAGTGAGAATACCCTGACAAGTCACTGGTCCCTTTCTCAGTAACCCAAGGACTACTGAAATTTCTTTTCAACTCTCTGCCTTTTCAGGGCAAACATGTCCACTTCAGTAGTTATGACCATCAGCTGACCTGACTCAAAGCAGTTCCTAATTAAGTAGGACTGCTGAACACTGTGAGATATGAAATCTCTTGCTGGTAAATTGCATACAGGCTGAAAGCAATGAGAATCTGTTTAGATATTCACACTGCTTTATATTCGGGGACCAGTGGTTATGAGACACTGAAACCAATCATCATTAGGATATCCCTGTCTTGGCTGCCAGAGAATAAAAGTCCCCACACAGAGCTACCTGCCCAGACTAATGGTCAGAAGGCTGATGAGGCATTCATGAGACTATGAATCAAAATTTACCAAACAAACAATGCCCTCAAAGGCCTTGGCTTCTAGATATTTCTGTTTGACTTTATCTTGGAACTAACTATGGAACAAGATGACTGTGTTTAGATGTCTCCATTAGTGGCCTATCCTTGGACAATTCTTCCAAGCAACCATCCCAACCTCATTTCTTTCTCAGAAAAATAAAGAGGTTCAAAGGATTATATTATAAAATATAAAATCCAGATACTGAGAAAAGTCAACCATATTAGTTGCTTTGCACTAAATATATTTGTTTCTATGGTTCTTTTCCTGGAAAAATTAAGTGTATATTATCAAGAGCTATCAACTATTCGGCCCTTATTATGTACTAGGTACCATACTGTGAGCTTTGCATACATCCACTGACAGAGTTACATAGCCTGAGGTAGCCCAAGAAAGCCTTCTGTGCCTGCTCATTTCCCTGTTGTGTGTTCTCACAGCACCAAGTACCTCTCTGTCACTAAGCTTAACATAAACTCATTTGTGTGATTATCTGACATCTTCTCTCTTGAACTGAACTATAAGCTCACCAGCACTGTGTCTATTTTTGTTCCCCACTGTAACCCCAGTTTCAAATACAGGACTCGGCATACAGCTAGTGCTCAATAAACATTTGACAAACAAGTGATGGCAGCACATGGAGGTTACGACACCTCCCAGGTTGATATAGCCAGTAGGTATAAGAGTCGGGATTTGAACTCAGTCTCCAGAGACCAGCACATGGTCTCTCTCTGGGCTGGGAGGCTTTTGCATCAAAATACATAAATCAAGGAACAAACAAGAGCAACTATTACTATTACCACAGCTTTGTACAGATATGAGAAGGCAAAAGGGGGTTTCTCTATGGCTATTGAGATATATTAAAGACTCACTACAGGGCTTCGCTGGTGGCACAGTGGTTAAGAATCCGCCTGCCAGTGCAGGGGACACGGGTTCCAGCCCTGGTCCAGGAAGATCCCACATGCTGTGGAGCAACTAAGACCGGGCGCCACAACTACTGAGCTCACGAAAACCACAACTACTGAAGCCTGTGCGCCTACAGCCCGTGCTCCGCAACAAAAGAAGCCACCTCAATGAGAAGCCCACGCACTGAATTGAAGAGTAGCCCCCCTCGCCACAAGTAGAGAAAACCCACACACAGGAATGAAGACCCAACGCACCCAAAAATAAATAAATTAATTAAAAAAAAAAAAGACTCACTACAGAATAAACACTAGTGGGCACAAAAGTATATTAGAGAAGTTTCAAGAGTACAGTGAAATCATGTCCAATCTTTCCTCAGGGTCTCTCTATTTCCTATTTATATTGTTTCAAGTTTATTATTATTATTATAACTGAACATTTAGGACCCAAGGGATGATGGCCAGTGGAATATGCCAAATTCTTAGTCCTCCAGCAAGTAAATCTAGCAACTAGTGTTTTCTTACCTGGCTCACAGGAGAAAATAAATGTGCATCCCTGAGTTGGTGTCTGGCATATAATAATGATGCCATTGTTGTTAATAACATTTATTCTTATTAATATTTGTCCTCCTGTGATTACTGGCAGCTAGCAGCCTGAGCTTTGGGCTCAGTCAGACCTGGATCCTGATTCTAACTCAGCAACTTATGTTTCTGTGAGGCATTGGCCAAGTTATATAACCTCAACATGTTTCCTCACCCATAAAATATGGATAATAATGCTATTTCACATAAGTGCTTGGCATAGAATCTGGCACAGAGGAAAAAAATCCATCAATGGTACCTATTTTCATCACCTTCCTCGTGATCACTGTTTAGTCAGGTGTGAATAGAAAGAGTCTTGCCTTGGAACCTGGAAATCTGATCTTTGACGCTTGTCTTATGAATGCAGAGCTGTAGATAATGGGTTTTATTTCAGGTGTTTCTCCACCCCTATCCCCCACCTGTGGTCCCATCCTTCTATCAAGGACCCAGGGGTCCTCCCAGTCTTGGCAAAGCATGAAACATACATTCACGGCAACCCTGCCAGAGATATCCAGGTTGGAGACCATTAGACCAGGGACTCCCCACCTACAGTAGCTCTCCAATGCATCTAAATTTATTTATTTATTTATTTTTGGCTGCATTGGGTCTTTGTTTCTGTGCGCGGGCTTTCTCTAGTTGTGACGAGTGGGGGCTGCTCTTCGTTGTGGTGCGCGAGCTTATTGTGGTGACTTCTCCTGTTGTGGAGCACAGGCTCTAGGCGAGCGGGCTTCAGTAGTTGTGGCGCACAGGCTTAGTTGCTCTGCGGCATGTGGGATCTTCCTGGATCAGGGATCGAACCCACGTCCCCTGCATTGGCAGGCGGATTCTTAACCACTGAGCCACCAGGGAAGTTCTCCAATGCATCTAATACACAGTTTTTTAAACTCCTTAACCTGCCATTCAAGGCCCAACATTATTTAGTCCAAGCAACTTTGTGCTTGACACCAGGGCTGAAAGATGCTTTTTTTCCCTTAAGAATAGCAGTGCAATCCAGTAGACTCACGGGGCATATGCCAATATAGCCTCTCCCTTTCCATCCACATATAAACTTCTCTTGGCTGTACTGTAGCAAATCATCTATTAGTTCATTCACAATTAATTACTGAGAGCTTCCCCTAGGTGCTGGGGATACATGAGAAAGAATGGTGATTTCATGTAGCCCACATCCTAGAAGGGACACAATTAATTTTATTATACATTAAATTAAATGTATAATAAATATACAATCACAACTGGAAATAAGTGGAAAACAAGGTAACCAACCTTAGATTGGAAGACAAAAAGCTAAAGCCTGGTGGATAGCTAGGAGTTTACCAGGTAAAGAGGAAGCACTATGTCTAGAGAGAACCTGGCAAAACAGTGGCTTTGAAAGCCTAACAAGGAGTCTGGAATGCAGATAGTAAGGGAGAGCAGTGCATAAAGAGGTGGAGAAACAGGCAGAGACCAGCTATTTGCTGGAAAGAAGATGAGGAAGATGACAGTAGCTAGACAAGGAAGGGTGCCAGTAATGAAAAGAAAAGAAATGAACCTATTCCAGAGATATTCAGAAGATAAAACAGAGATAACCTGCTGACAGAACGGATTTGAGGAAGGGGGCAGGGTGAGGATGAGGCAGGTAGCCAGAATGACTCTTAGGTTTGTGGCATGTGTAAATAGATGAACGAAGGTGCCATTTATTAATCTAGGAATTCATTCTTCAAAATGCCTTGAGACTGCTAAAAGGAGATGATGAGGAGACAATCACATTTAAGTTCATACAACTCAGAGGAAAAGTCGGGGCTGGACATTGTGGCTTCTGGGAAAGAATAGAGTCTGGGAAGAAGAGGGCTTAGGAGCACTGAATACAGAGAAAGACAATGCATTTTAAAATGAGAAATGCATGAATAAAACAATAGCAGAATTCCACAAGCTAAGAGCCAGGAATTTTTCTCTAGGACCAAAATCACCTCCCAAACAGCCAAAAGACCCTATATATCAAATGAACATAGAGTCACTTTAGAATTTTATCAGCTGCACAAAATCAGTTGTATAATATTAACTCCCTCCCACCCACCAAAAAGTGCTGGCAAAGATAAAAGGAATGATTGACGGAAATTTTGGAATTTCTTTACATCATTTACAACAGGTAAATCAATTTTTCTAGTGTTTCTCGAACTTTCCTATGTGAAATCCCCAGAATAACAAAAGAGAATGATCCTAGGGTCCTGGCAGGGTACTATCTTAAGCTTTCCTCTCCAAATGAAAACAATTTTTAAAGCTTAGTCTAGTACTCTAAAAATTCATTCAAGTTGTGCATGTGCATGCTACTGCATAATATATATATGTATTTATATATATAGTACATATATCCATGTGATACTTTTAATATATATAGGTGTAATTTAATACATATATAGGTTTAATTTCCCCAAATACTGAACTGAAAATAATGTGCTATGAATGTGCCTCAATTACCCTGTGACTTTGGGGATGCCCTTGTCCAGAGTTTTGCATGCAGTGTAGAACTCATTATCTAAGTTGAAAACCATGAAATTAATCTGAGATGGACTAAGGAGGTTTTTCCTTGGAGCAGGGACTAGACTCATGACCTCTGGAAGTCACTCTTCATTCTCCCTAATCCTATAATATATATTAACAATAACATTAATATTAAATCACACTCAGTGGGGTTTTTTTATAAATTTATTTATTCATTTTTGGCTGTGTTGGGTCTTCGTTGCTGTGAACTGGCTTGCTCTAGTTGCAGTGAGCGGGGGCTACTCTTCCTTGCAGTGTGGGCTTCTCGCTGCGGTGCTTCTCTTGTTGTTGGAGCATGGGCTTTATACGCGCGGGCTTCAGTAGTTGTGGCTCTAGAGTGCAGGCTCAGTAGTGGTGCATGGGCTTAGTTGCTCTGTGGCATGTGGAATCTTCCCGGACCAGGGCTCGAACCTGTGACCCCTGCATTGGCAGGCAGATTCTTAACAACTGCACCACCAGGGAAACCGCAGTGGTTTTTAAATTCAGTCACATGAGAGGTAGTCACTATGGCACATGGTAGCTACATGTACTATGAGGAAGTTACCATTTTAAAGACAAGGAAACTGAGACACAGAGAGGTGACAGAACTTTCCAAAAGGGGAACAGCCTATGAGTGCTGGTATCATAATTAGAACCCAGACAATACTAGTCTATGCCAAACTACTATCACCTTGCTTCCTACACGTTTTTAATATGCTCTTCTTGCTACTCTCACCAGTGGTTTATATTTAGTGTTAGTCAAGACCAAAAACTAAAAGGCACGCTTCAAACTAGAGAAAACGCTTTATCTTCCTGAAACATAATATTATTTAACTGAAAAAATATCAGTGTGCAAATGGCACATTCTGGGTACATAAAGTCAAGTGCTACTAATTAAGTAAATGAGTGATGAATCATAATATCAACACTCATTAAATAAAATTGCATTTAAATTAGATTTACCAGATAGGTTCAGGACAAAAAGTACAATAAGCCAACTTTAAAGAAAGCTTCCAAAATTTTATTCTTTTTTTCCCCCTCAAATTTTCTTTTAAAAACTTGCAAAGGCAGAGGGCAGAGAGCAGAAGCAAGAAGAACTACAATCCTGCAGTCTGTGGAACAAAAACTAGATTCACAGAAAGATAGACAAGATGAAAAGGCAGAGAGTTATGTACCAGATGAAAGAACAAGATAAAACCCCAGAAAAACAACTAAATGAAGTGGAGATAGGCAACCTTCCAGAAAAAGAATTCAAAATAATGATAGTGAAGATGATCCAGGACCTTGGAAAACAAATGGAGGTAAAGATGAGAAGATGCAAGAAATGTTTAACAAAGACCTAGACTAATTAAAGAACAAAAAAACAGAGATGAACAATGCAATAACTGAAACGAAAACTACACTACAAGGAATCAATAAAGGAATAACCGAGGCAGAAGAATGGATAAGAGACCTGGACGACAGAATGGTGGAATTCACTTCTGTGGAACAGAATAAAGAAAAAAAGAATGAAAAGAAATTAAGACAGCCTAAGAAACCTCTGGGACAACATTAAATGCACCAACATTCATATTACAGTGGTCCCAGAAGGAGAAGAGAGGGAGAAAGGACCACAGAAAATATCTGAAGACATTAGAGTCAAAAACTTCCCTAACATGGGAAAGGAAATAGCCACCCAAGTTCAGGAAACGCAGAGAGTCCCGTACAGGATAGACCCAAGGAGAAACACACCGAGACACATAGTAATCAAACTGGCAAAAATTAAAGACAAAGAAAAATTATTGAAAGCAGCAAGGGAAAAACGACAAATAACATACAACAGAACTCCCATAAGGTTAACAGCTGATTTCTCAGCAGAAACTCTACAAGCCAGAAGGGAGTGGCATGATATACTTAAAGTGATGAAAGGGAAGAACCTACAACCAAGATTACTCTACCTAGCAAGGATCTCATTCAGATTCGATGGAGAAATCAAAAGCTTTACAGACAAGCAAAAGCTAAGAGAATTCAGCACCACCAAACCAGCTCTACAACAAATGCTAAAGGGACTTCTCTAAGTGGGAAACACAAGAGAAGGAAAGGACCTACATAAACAACCCAAAACAATTAAGAAAATGGTCATAGGAACATACATATCGATAACTACCTTAAACGTGAATGGATTAAATGCTCCAACCGAAAGACACAGGCTTGCTGAATGGATACAAAAACAAGACCTATATATATGCTGTCTACAAGAGACCCACTTCAGACCTAGGGACACATACAGACTGAAAGTGAGGGGATGGAAAAAGATATCCCATGCAAATGGAAATCAAAAGAAAGCTAGAGTAGCTATACTCATATCAGATAAAACAGACTTTAAAATAAAGAATGTTACAAGAGACAAGGAAGGACACTACATAATGATCCAGGGATCAATCCAAGAAGAAGATACAACAATTATAAATATATATGCACTCAACATAGGAGCACCTCAATACAGAAAGCAACTGCTAACAGCTATAAAAGAGGAAATCGACAGTAACACAATAATAGTGGGGGACTTTAACACCTCACTTACACCAATAGACAGATCATCCAAAATGAAAATAAATAAGGAAACACAACCTTTAAATGACACAATAGACCAAGTACATTTAATTGATATTTATAGGACACTCCATTCAAAAACAGCAGATTACACTTTCTTCTTAAGTGCGCACGAAACATTCTCCAGGATAGATCACATCTTGGGTCACATATCAAGCCTCAGTAAATTTAAGAAAATTGAAATCATATCAAGCATCTTTTCTGACCACAACGTTATGAGATTAGAAATGAATTACAGGGAAAAAAATGTAAAAAACACAAACAAATGGAGGCTAAACAATATGTTACTAAATAACCAAGAAATCACTGAACAAATCAAAGAGGAAATCAAAAAATACCTAGAGACAAATGACAATGAAAACACGACAATGCAAAACCTAAGGGATGCAGCAAAAGCAGTTCTAAGAGGGAAGTTTCTAGCTATACAAGCCTACCTCAAGAAACAAGAAAAATCTCCAATAAACAATCTAACCTTACACCTAAAGGAACCAGAGAAAGAAGAACAAACAAAACCCAAAGTTAGCAGAAGGAAAGAAATCATAAAGGTCAGAGCAGAAATAAATGATATAGAAACAAAGAAAACAATAGCAAAGATCAATAAAACTAAAAGCTGGTTCTTTGAGAAGATAAACAAAATTGATAAACCATTAGCCAGACTCTACAAGAAAAGGAGGGAGGGGACTCAAATCACTAAAATTAGAAATGAAAAAGGAGAAGTTACAACAGACACCGCAGAAATACAAAGCATCCTAAGAGACTACCACAAGCAACTCTATGCCAATAACATGGACAACCTGGAAGAAATGGACAAATTCTTAGAAAGGTAGAACCTTCAATGACTGAACCAGGAAGAAATAGAAAATATGAACAGACCAATCACAAGTAATGAAATTGAAACTGGGATTAACAATCTTCCAACAAACAAAAGTCCAGGACCAGATGGCTTCACAGGTGAATTCTATCAAACATTTAGAGAAGAGCTAACACCCATCCTTCTCAAACTCTTCCAAAAACTTGCAGAGGAAAGAACACTCCCACACTCACTCTATGAGGCCACCATCACCCTGATACCATAAACAGACAAAGATACTACAAAAAAAGAAAATTACAGACCAATATCACTGATGAATATAGATGCAAAAATCCTCAACAAAATACTAGCAAACAGAATCCAACAACACATTAAAAGGATCATACACCAGGATCAAGTGGGATTTATCCCAGGGATGCAAGGATTCTTCAATGTATGCAAATCAATCAATGTGATACACCATATTAAAAAACTGAAGAATAAAAACCATATGATCATCTCAATAGATGCAGAAAAAGTTTTTGACAAAATTCACACTCATTTATGATAAAAACTCTCCAGAAGGGCTTCCCTGGTGGCGCAGTGGTTGAGAGTCCGCCTGCCGATGCAGGGGACACGGGTTTGTGCCCCAGTCCAGGAAGATCCCACATGCCACGGAGCGGCTGGGCCCGTGAGCCATGGCTGCTGAGCCTGCATGTCCAGAGCCTGTGCTCTGCAACAGGAGAGGCCACAAGAGTGAGAGGCCCACGTACCACATAAAAAAAAGAAAAAAAAAAACTGCAAAAAGTGGGCATAGAGGGAAACTACCTCAACATAATAAAGGCCATATATGACAAACCCACAGCAAACATCATTCTCAGTGGTGAAAAACTGAAAGCATTTCCTCTAAGATCAGGAACAAGACAAGGATGTCCACTCTAACCACTATTATTCAACATAGTTTTGGAAGTCCTAGCCACAGCAATCAGAGAAGAAAAAGAAATAAAAGGAATACAAACTGGAAAAGAAGAAGTAACACTGTCACTGTCTGCAGATGACATGATACTATACACAGAGAATCCTAAAAATGCCACCAGAAAACTACTAGAGCTAATCAATGAATTTCATAAAGTTGCAGGATACAAAATTAATGCACAGAAATCTCTTGCATTCCGATACACTAATGATGAAAAATCTGAAAGAGAAATTAAGGAAACACTCCCATTTACCATTGCAACAAAAAGAATAAAATACCTAGGAATAAACCTACCTAGGGAGACAAAAGACCTGTATACAGAAAACTATAAGACACTGATGAAAGAAATTAAAGCTGATACTAACAGATGGAGAGATATACCATGTTCTTCGATTGGAAGAATCAACATAGTGAAAATGATTATACTATCCAAAGCAATCTACAGATTCAATGCAATCCCTATCAAATTACCAATGGCATTTTTTACGGAACTAGAACAAAAAATCTTAAAATTTGTATGGAGACACAAAAGACCCCGAATAGCCAAAGCAGTCTTGAGGGAAAAAACGGAGCTGGAGGAATCAGCCTCCCTGACTTCAGACTATACTACAAAGCCACAGTAATCAAGACAATATGGTACTGGCACAAAAAAAAGAAACACAGATCAATAAACAAGATAGAAAGCCCAGAGATAAACCCACGCACCTATGGTCAACTAATCTATGACAAAGGAGGCAAGGATATACAGTGGAGAAAAGACAGTCTCTTCAATAAGTGGTGCTAGGAAAACTGGACAGCTACATATAAAAGAATGATATTAGAACACTCCCTAACACCATACACAAAAATAAACTCAAAATGGATTACAGACCTAAATTTCAGACTGGACACTATAAAACTCTTAGAGGAAAACATAGGAAGAACACTCTTTGACATAAATCACAGCAAGATTTGTTTTGATCTACCTCCTAGAGTAATGGAAATAAAAACAAAAATAAACAAATGGGACCTAATGACACTTCAAAGTTTTTGCACAGCAAAGGAAACCATAAACAAGACAAAAAGACAACCCTCAGAATGGGAGAAAATATTTGCAAATGAATCAACGGACAAAGGATTAATCTCCAAAATATATAAACAGCTCATGCAGCCCAATATTAAAGAAACAAACAACCCAATCCAAAAATGGGCAAAAGACCTAAACAGACATTTCTCCAAAGAAGATATACAGATGGCCAGGAAGCACATGAAAAGTTGCTCAACATCACCAATTATTAGAGAAATGCAAATCAAATCTACAATGAGGTATCACCTCACACCAGTTAGAATGGGCATCATCAGAAAATCTACAAACAAGAAATACTGGAGAGGGTGTGGAGAAAAGAGAACCCTCTTGCAGTGTTGGTGGGAATGTAAATTGATAGAGCCACTATGGAGAACAGCATGGAGCTTCCTTAAAAAACTAAAAATAGAATTACCATATGATCCAGCAATCCCACTACCGGGCATATACCCAGAGAAAACCATAATTCAAAAAGACACATGCACCCCAATGTTCATTGCAGCACTATTTATAATAGCCAGGTCATGGAAGCAACCTAAATGCCCATCGACAGACGAATGGATAAAGAAGTTGTGATACATATATACAATGGGATATTACTCAGCCACAAAAAGGAATGAAATTGAGTCATTTGTTGAGACGTGGATGGATCTAGAGACTGTCATACAGAGTGAAGTAAGTCAGAAAGAGAAAAACAAATATCGTATACTAACGCATGTATGTGGAACCCAGAAAAATGGTACAGATGAACCGGTTTGCAGGGCAGAAGTCAAGACACAGATGTAGAGAACAAAGTTATGGACACCAAGGGGGGAAAGTGGCAGTGGGGATGGGATGAATTGGGCGATTGGGATTGACATGTATACACTGATGTGTGTAAAACTGATGACTAATAAGAACCTGCTGTATAAAAAAATAAATAAAATAAAATTCAAAAAATTTTTTTAAAAACTTGCAAATGTTCAGAAACTTGGACATAGGACAAAGAACATCTGTACAGTCCTCACTGAGATCCAACCACACTGTTTTTTTCTTTCTATCTCTCTTTCTGCTAAACAATTTTAAAGTCATATACATTATATTTCATTCTTTTTTATTTCTACATGCATCATCTAAAGAAATGGACATTTTGCTACATAACCACAATACTGTTATCACTCCTAAGAAATTTAACAATAATTCCATAATGCCATCTAATATATGAAGTAAAGTTCCCCCATTTTTTACAAAAATGTCTCATATGATTTTTCTCCAATTTAAAATTCAACCAAGGTTCATGTACTGCGTTTAGTTATATCTCTTAAGATTTTTTGTTTTTTTTTTTTACTGGAGTATGGTTGCTTTACAATGTTGTGTTAGCCTCCACTGCACAACAAAATGAATCAGCCATACACATACAGATATCCCCTCCCTTTTGGACTTCCCTCCTATTTAGGTTACCATAGTGCATTAGATAGAGTTCCCTGAGCCATACAGTATGTTCCCATCAGTTGTCTCTTTTATACATGGTATCAATAATGTATATATGTCAATCCCAGTCTCCCGGTTCCTCCCACCCCACCCCTTTCCCCCGTGTTATCCATACATTTGTTCTCTATGTATGTGTCTCTATTTCTGCTTTGCATATAAGATCATCTATATTATTTTTCTAGATTCCACATATATGCATTATTATATGATATTTGCTTTTCTCTTTCTGACTTACTTCACTCTGTATGACACTCTCTAGGTGCATTCACCTCTCTACAAATGACCAAATTTCATTCCTTTTTATGGCTGAGTAATATTCCATTGTATATATGTACCACATCTTCTTTATCCATTCCTCTGCTGATGGACATTTAGGTTGCTTCCATGTCCTGGCTATTGCAAATAGTGCTGCAATGAACATTGGGGTGCATGTGTCTTTTTTGAATTATGGTTTTGTCTGAGTATATGCCCAGTAGTGGGATTGCTGGGTCATATGGTAGTTCTATTTTTAGTTTTTTAATTAACATCCATACTATTTTCCATAGTGGCTGTATCAATTTACATTCCAACCAACAGTGTAAGAGGGTTCCCTTTTCTCCACACCCTCTTCAGAGTTTATTGTTTGTAGATTTTTTGATGATGGCCATTATGACCCGTGTGAGGTGATACCTCATTGTAGTTTTGATTTGCATTTCTCTAATGATTAGTGATGTTGAGCATCTTTTCATGTGTTTGTTGGCCATCTGTGTGTCTTCTTTGGAGAAATGTCTATTTAGGTCTTCTACCCATTTTTTGATTAGGTTGTTTGTTTTCTTGATATTGAGGTGCATGAACTGCTTGTATATTTTGGAGATTAATACTTTGTCAGTTGCTTTGTTTGCAAATATTTTCTCCCATTCTGAGGGTTGTCTTTTTGCCTTGTTTATGGTTTCCTTTGTTGTGCAAAAGCTTTTAAGTCTAATTAGATCCCATTTGTTTATTTTTGTTTTAATTTTCATTACTCTAGGACGTGGATGAAAAAAGATCTTGCTGTAATTTGTCATAGAGTGTTCTACCTATGTTTTTCTCTAAGAGTTTTATAGTGTCTGTTCTTACAGTTAGGTCTTTAATTCTGAGTTTATTTTTGTGTATGGTATTAGGGAGTGTACTAACTTCATTCTTTTATATGTAGCTGTCCACTTTTCCCAGCACCACTTATGGAAGAGGCTATCTTTTCTCCATTGTATATTTTTGCCTCCTTTGTCATAGATTAGGTGACCACAGGTGCATGGGTTTATCTCTGGGCTTTCTATCCTGTTCCATTGATCTATATTTATGTTTTTGTGCAAATACCATACTGTCTTGATTACTGTAGCTTTGTAGTATAGTCCAAAGTCAGAGAGCCTGACTCCTCCGGCTCCGTTTTTCTTTGTCAAGATTGCTTTGTCTAACCGGGGTCTTTTGTGTTTCCATACAAATTGTAAAATTTTTGTTCTAGTTCTGTGAAAAATGCCATTGGTAATTTGATAGGGATTGCATTGAATCTGTAGATTGCTTTGGGTAGTATCCAATAATTTCACTCTTAAAGTCTATATAAAAATGGACTCTCTGGTTCTCTTTTATAAGTTGAATACAAATAGGAAATGTGAGAGTAAACTCTGTGATGCTTACTGTTTCTCTCAACATTTCTCTAGAGTGGCAACGTCTTTTAAGCAACATGAAACAGGATTTAATTCAAAAGACCCAAGAGAGGTCACCTTGCTTAAGGGGCAGGTGTCTTCTGTCTAAATTCAGTTTACTCAACCAAACATACCACGGAATGGAAAATGGGGCATATTCCTGTCCTGAAATTCTTCCTGTGTTAACTCAAATCACCTTACTTTTCTAGCAAATGAGCCATGAGATACAATGCCAGAAGTTGATTTGGAAGAGTACCTATTCAGAAAAAGAGTGTCTGTATATTTTGTAATAAAAAGTCCCTGGACAGCCCTGGATACAAAAGAGGATGTAAGAGGGCACAGCAATGCACACAGGGACAAAACTATACAAAAAGACTAAATGCATCGTCACTGAAAGAGACATTTATTCTTCTACAAACATATACACTGACTGACTGTTAATTTTATCTTATAAGTGGTTCTGAAGTGGCCTCAGTGAAATGCCATCACCCTTGAGCTTGTGTCCTCGGCGTAGCTAGGGTAAGTCATTTCTCTCCCAATGCAGTTTCCTGTTATTTCCTTCCTAAAACTTTTCAAAAGCTCTAATTGTTTCCTCTTTAGTTTCCCACTTGCTAATTATCTATGACCCCTTTGTCTGCCAGGTTCTTTGTAGTATCACCAGTGCCTAGCTCAGTGCCTGGCATCAGTCAGGAAATTCTAAAAAATATTTGCTGAATTAATGAACTAAGTTATGAATAGCAAACAGGATGCAATGTTCCTTTGAGTTCATTCTTACAAATCAGATTCTATTTCACTTCATTAAATACTTTTATTTACTGGCTGTCTTCTGAAATTACTCTGGGTTCTCATTAATAGGGAGAAACTGATTCTATCTTCAGAGATGAGGGGGAAAAAACTTTCAGTCACTTGTTCCAAAGGTCTTTCAAAATGATGTTGTAGTATAATTTGGTTTGAAAGCAAGGTCCAACATTTTATTACCTTCAAATTTATTCAGCGAAGCTGAAGGCTTGTGATAAGGCTCATTAAGTCGCTGAAAGGCCTATCTTCACATGCCTTTCACACAAAAGGTCTCAACTTAATGCCAGGTAATTACTGTTCATTTTCCCCTGGTTATTTCTATTTCCTAAAGATTCCCAGGGAAGTTGCTCTTAGTGGACACTCCTGCAGTCTGACACGTGAGCACAGAAAGGAGGGTCATGTTTACCAGAGGATATTTCTGAAGCTGCAACTAAGGAAGCAAAGATGATTCTGACTCTAGGGCCTAGAATTTAAACACAGATAAGTCACCCTCTTTCCAGAATCAAGGCCAAGAGAGATAAGTTCCTGGCATACAAACTGGCTGCCATCTACAATGTAAATATATCACTTTTCATAGCACATATATCCTGTTCCAAACATATAGGGTCATGGATGTGGGCTCTGGCTCCAGCTTACCTGGGCACAACCCTCAACTCTATTGCTTTGCAGTTTGTGACTCTGGATAAGTACCTTAGATTCTGTGTGTGTCAGTTTCCTCATTCGTAAAATAAGACCCATTTTTGGTCTGTAGTGTCATCATGAGAATTAAATGTAAAGTACACAGAACCATATCTTGTACATGCTAAGTCCTCAATAATGTTATTTCTTTATTAACATTTTAATTACCGTTATCATCATCATTGTCTCTGGTAGCCCATTTACAAACAGGATCTATTCCTATTTATTTACGATAATTATTTATGATAATTATGATCCAAGTCCCAATGGACCCATCAATGGTACTAAAGCATTCAAATTTCACTATTTGTGAACCAGCCCAATAGAGAGTGAATATTGACCAGAAAATATCCTACATTGGGCATCTTCATTTCAGTTTGGCAGGGGAAAGTGGGAAAGCTCTTAGAGGTCACTGAAGTCACCAGCCCCAAATTATGCCTATTTTTATATTTAGTCAGATGATGGCTGCAATTCACCTGTCTCCACTATAGTGATCCTACTAGCAGACTTCTCTCCCAGTGCACTTCCCTCACTTCAGGAGTGTCCATGGATGACCGGCCAGGTCATTCACGAGAGCTTAGCTTCTTACAGATACTATCCACAGTCCAGTGGACTTATGGGTTGGGCAATGACTAGGTATAGAGTGAGATTTCAATAAATATTGGCCATTATAATTGCTGTTGTTCTTACCAAGAAGGGCGCCCCATTTCCCAAAATACTTTCTTTACTCCTGCTTACAGTGCCACAGAGATTTTCTGATTAGGTTTGATGCTTTGCTCATCTTTTTTACTTGAAGCACAATGGTTACAAATATAGACTTTGGATTTGAAGATCCTTGGACTTGAATTTCCACTCAACTTCATTTTTGACTGGTTGTTCTACTTGTGTATATAGCTGAAGAAAGGCACTCATGGGTTCTGTGTGTTAGACAAATGAAAATCAGTGGAAACAATAATCTTCTACTTAACAAGTCTCTCCATTTGTTTTTCAAAATCTCCAGGCTATGGAATTTGCCTCAGCCTCCACTCTTTCCCTTTTCAAATTTCTGCACCTCCTTCCCCTGCTTCTCACTGCATTGGGCTGTGAGAACACAAACAGCTCTCTGGCATAAACATCCTTAGAGTTCCGCCACAAACACAGATTCCTGTGAAAATTAGATGAAAACTTCCCAGTGAGAAGCAGCAAAGCAAGGTCGATTTCTTATATGGCCCCTTAGTTACAAGAGGTAGTTAAGTATAGTAGCTAAGAGCATACTCAAATGACCTGGGTTTGATTCTTGGCTTTGTCAACAGGGTGACAGAGGTGGCTTTGTCACACAGGGCATGTCATTTTTTTTTATTTTAATTTTATTTTTTTTCATTTTTATTTAAGTATAGTTGATTTACAATGTTGTGTTAGTTTCAGGTGTACAGCAAAATGATTCAGTTATACATATACATATATCCACTCATTTTTAGATTATTTTCCTGTATAGGCCATTACAGAGAATTGAGTAGAGTTCCCTGTGCTATACAGTAGATTCTTATTAGTTACTTATTTTATATATAGTAGTGTGTATATGTAAATCCCACTCTCCCAATTTATCCCGCCTCCCCCTTACCCCCTGGTAACCATAAGCTTGTTTTCTACATCTGTGACTCTACTTCTTTTTTGTAAACAAGTTCATTTGTACAGGGCATGTCATTTAATACTCTAAGTCTCAGTTCACCACATAGAAATAGAGTTGAGAATAATATCAAGTTCAATAGGCTGTTATAAGGATTAAATGAGATTATTGTGGGTTATTCTATAAAACCCTTAGTAATGTTATAACTTATATAGGATACAGTAAACATTATTATTTTTAGACAGGTCATATTATTTTAGACAGGTCTTGGGTATGTGGCTTCCAGAAGTCTGTTTATATTAGATGGTCACTGTATATAGACCAAGTCCTCCAGTGGAGCAAACATTACCATATTTGAACTCAGGGCCTTGACCTTAAAAGACTACAGAGAAATGTTCATTCACAGCAAATAAGGAATCACAGGTTGGAGGGTCCATCCTCCCTCAGCTTTCCAGCAAGCCATCTCTACCTAAAATGTCAGGAGACCTTTCTCGTTTCCAGAGATGTTTCTAGAAATACCAACTGCTAATTGGTTTTTAGGATTCATTCTTCGAAAGTGGCACTTTTTCAACACTTTTTAAAGTAGTAAGACGTTAACATGAAATTTGTTAAGAGGATGACCAAAATACATTAGAAAAAGCAGGAAGCACATACTTCTGTTTCCTGCCCCATCCCTCACATTATGCTTGCTCCCTTAATAGTAGAACATGGATACTCTTTAGCCCAGGAAAAGAAAAATATATGTGAAGAATGTAGCATCAATAGGATCTAGTTTGTTGAGCCACCAACCCATTCTTCACAATTCAGAGCATGGAGAACTATGTGAACAGAAAAGAAAAGTTAGGAAGGCAGGGGGTAAAAAACAGTCTCATACCACTGAAAAGGGATAAATTATATTCTCTCCTACACAACAAACAACACAGTACACATCAAGTGTACTTGACAAGTGACGTATCAAGTTTGGGTTGGGGTGCCTGCTGGAACAAAATGTGTTTTAAGAACAGAACTGTATATTTGAAACTGTATAGGCATAACACTGGCCTATGTGCCTGAATGAGTTCAGCAGTAAAAGGTCAAAATTCCCTATGGTCCAGGACTTGCCATAATGCCAGCCAAGGCAAAGAGGATTTCTTTGAATGCTCCAGATCTCTTCAACCCCCATCATCCTTCATTTAACAGAGGGCAGTTAAAGTACATACATGGTACTGCTCTGGTAAATATTTATCAACTGTCTGGGGGTCAGGAAGATGCTCTTATTGTAGTGCTTGCCAATTTCTGTGGTGTAAATACTTTCACCATGTCTGATATCACTGCACAGGAAGGTTAGAAGAGATGCATATAATCAGATCTGACAAATAGGTACAAGTGGATTCCAGCGATGCCTAAACTGTGTTTTAAGGGTTGAAAACCTCACTGACAAATATCCTTTTCAGGTATATGTGGCTGATGTCAAAATAGCTTTTATACGGCTAATTATGAGAGTTCAAGCATTATTTCTTTTAAGTACTAGAAATGGAAAGATAATTTCTAATCCACTTTCTATCTGAATGAAATGTTAACTTCTATCATCTATCTGTGTAGTTCCTCTTCTAGTAAATGTGATTTTTTAAACTTTCTTTTCTCTTTTCAGCTCTACATCTGCTAGTGTTTTCCATTTGCCAGCTCCCAACATGTCCCCAATTACTTCTTTTTTATTTTATAGCCTACATGCTGATGTTTCATCAGTTACAACTGCTGGGTTCTACTGAGCATTAACAGTCTGCAGTGCCTCTAGGAGGGTACATAATTCACTAAGTATACCAAACCTCTTTTTCTCCAAAGAATGTTGTTTAATATAAATAAAGTGTGAGGTTAATGTAGTACAAAAGAAAGGTTTTTCCCTTGGAATCATCAAAAAATGGGGAAAAAAAACATGATTCATGGAAGATGGTTTATACACTGGAACAAGAAATCACATGTATTTAAGAAGCATTATTTCAACTGGCATTTTTTTTTACTGAACAAAAAGCAAAAAATTAATATATTTGAGTACATGAATAAGTCGGTATTTTAACCTATTCAATCAAAATATTTTTGCTACAAGCAAAGGAAGCTGAAACCACCTCATGTTAGGCATGTGAATGCTTGAAAACTCAGGATACAGTAGACTTCCAAAATTATTTTAGTCAAAAATAATGTAAAAGGAAGGATCAAGAAAAAAGTTTTTCATTTGCTTTTAATTTGATTTTTATGAATACATGATCATCCTCCATAAAGAGTTCCTGAATAAACTAATGGATTACCTGCAAATTCCCAAGCATGTAAGAGGAACCCAGAAGTAAATGCCTCAAAAACACTAAAAACCAAACCACTCAAAAAAACAAAACAAAACAAAAAACCAAACCACTCACTCTAACAGTGACTTCAAATGGGTACTGTTTTCCACAGTTTTATAAAAAATTCTTCTGGCAAACACCTACCTGCTACTCAAGAGGTGAACAATGAAAAAATCAGGTTTAAACTGTTTAAAACTAGTCAAATGTTCCCTGTTTTAGACCAGAGTTGCATGTTAATGGTGAGTATGGTAAAGCAGCCTGCATTTCCTTGGGTGGTGGGGTGGGAAAAAGGGGGGATGAATGGGAGGAGGTGTCATCTTTGAAGGGCATTTTAAAAACAATAACAGCAATATTTAATATTTATAAAGTATCAAGCAATACAGTAAACCCCGACTTAACATAATCTTCTCCAGTAGCCACACCACTGTGAAGTAGGTATTACTAATCTCATTTTACAGATAAAGTAACTAGAGAGAGTTACCACTCAGAATTTTAAGTAAATGACCAAGATTCAGAGCTTAGCCAAGTCTTATCTTCAATGGGTAGAGGCAGGGGTGGAGCCCGTGTGGTTGAAAGCATAAGCCACTTGCTTTCATGCTGCAGCTTCTAATTTCCAAACACAGTCTTAGCAACCTTTAAATTTCACCACCTTTAAAACTTGTTAAAAACATGCTATTTCTTCAGGATAGGCTCAGAGGCACTCCCAGTTCACCCCAGCTCTTTATGTGCTGCAGTTCCACGATGAGTAAGTGGCAGAGCTAACATTCAAACTCAATTATGTCTGACTCCAGAGAAGCAAAAATTTTAACACTCCAGGCCAAATGTATTTTGCCTCTCACAAGGAAAACAATAGTAGTGATTAGATCAAGCTATCTGTGAATGTGCCCAGAAAAAAAATTAATAAGTCATTATCTCCAGTTCCTTCTATGCCTACCCTATGGTTTTTGGCAACTGTAACTAACTGCAAAGTTCCCTGCAGACGGCCCTTTCTCCAAGATCAGAAGTCTTCCCAGCCCTTGCCTCAGAATAAGCTTCCCCATTTTAGATAGAGACAGGCCAGACCCATCCCATAATCCAGTTGTTCTCAAAGCGTGACCCCCAGAACAGTAGAATCAGCAACACTAGAGAACTTGTCAGAAATGAAAACGTTCAGACCCTACCCCAGACCTACTGAATCAGAAATTCTAAAGAGGAGGCCCAGATCTGTGTTTTAACAAGCCTACCAGATGATTCTGATGCCAATCAAGTTTGAAAACCACAGTGGCTTAAGAAATCTGCACAGAAGTTTCCTTGGGCCTGTGAAAGTAGCAGCCTGGCAGTCCTACTTTCATCCCTGGCTCATAGCTAAGCTCACAAAGCAGGGCTAGACAAATATTCCTCAGGAAGCCTTCCAAGCTCTCAACACCAGAATGTTCCCTGAGCTCCCCTGCCATAGTGTAGCACCGCATAATTAGACATTTATTGATGTTTAATGTCAGTCTCTCCAACTACACAGTAAGCTCCAGGAGGTCCACCGTATCTTCAAGACATAGCCTGTGGCTTGGCATATAGTAAGTGCTCAAAAAGCATTTTATGAATGAATAAATCATTAAAGTTCTTAATGCTCAAAGAGTTGAATGTGGCACCTTTGACACATAAGAGTCTCACAGTTACATTTTCATTCATTCTTCAGTCAAATATTTATCAAGCACCTACTTCAGCCAGGCACCATCCTAGGTACTAGGGCCAACAATGAACAAGACAGAAAACAAAAACCAAAAGCAAAGAACTTGTCTTTATGCCTTCTGGGTCTTATTTCTATCTGGGGGAGATAGACAATAAAACAAAATAAACTATGAAAAATACTGCATGTAAGATGGTGATAAGTAATGTAGAAGAAGCCAGAGTTGAGAAGGGGGATGGGCGTGGTCCTGAGGTAGGCAGTGAGGGAGGCTGAAACTTCAATGGAGTGGTCAGGGTAAACCTTGGAGGAATCTGTAAGTAAAGATAACCTACGTGTTCATCAACAGATGAAAAGATAAAGAAGATGTAGCATCTCTCTGTGTGTGTGTGTGTGTGTGTGTGTGTGTGTGTGTGTGTGTGTGTACACAATGGACTACTACTCAGCCATAAAAAAGAAAGAAATTTGGCCATTTGCAGCAACATGGATGGACCTGGAGGGCATTACGCTGAGTGGAACAAGTCAGACAGAGAAACACAAATACTATATGACATCACTTATATGTGGAATCTAAAAAATACAACAAACTAGTGAGTATAACAAAAAAAGGAGTAGACACATATATAGAGAATAAACTAGTGGTTATCAATGGGGAGAGGGAGGGGGAGGGGCAATATAGGAGGAGGGAATAAGAAGTACAAACTATTAGGTATAAAATAAGCCACAAGGATATATTGTACAACACAGGGAATATAGCCAATATTTTATAATAACTATAAATGGAGTATAACCTTTAAAAATTGTGAATCATTATATTGTATACCTGTAACATATAATATTGCACAGCAACTTCAATAAAAATATATTTTTAAAAATCTCAAGAAGGTAAAGAAGCAACCTCTACCCTACAAGTACCTGAGAATACGGCATAATGGGCTAAAGGAACACAGGCAAAGCACCCCTGAAAGGCTGGAAGAACAGCAGAGAGCCTGGATGGAGTGACCAATGGGAAAGTAGGAGATGAGGCCAGAGAACTACCAGGGTGGGGGCAGATGACGGGGGACCTTGTAGGCCACTGTTACGACTGAAGTCTCTTCTCTGGAGTGACTTTATCCAACTTGTGTTGGAATGGAATCACCTGACTTCTGTGTTGAGACTCAACAGAAAGAGGCAAACCAAGAAGCAAGAAGACCAGGTAGGAGCCTACCTAAATAATCCAAGTGAGAAGTGCTGGTGGCTTGGCCCCGAGTGGCAGCGGTGGAGTGGTAAGGAGTGGTTGGATGCTGGGCAGAAGACTAGACACTGCCATGGCCACGCATATTTTGTTCTGCCACTTAACTGTTTGGCAGGACACAGTTAAACTCCAAGATGGAATATGTTATATAAAAGACCTATATAAATGAGATAAGCATGTCAAACTCTTTTTTTTTTTTTTCAAACTCTTAAATACAAAGCAAAGAAAGTATAAAGTTAACAGGCAAATGACATGCCAGGAAGGTATACTTGCAATAATCACAATAGGCAAAGTATCGGTTACCTAAAAATATGGGTAGAAAATGGAGCCCCCAAACAGTTTTGTCTCCGACAATGAAATATTAAGCTTTCTCAAGAATACCTCTTTAGGACTTCCCTGGTGGCACAGTGGTTAAGAATCCGCCTGCTAATGCAGGGGACTGGGGTTCGATCCCTGGTCCGGGAAGATCCCACATGCCGCGGAGCAACTAAGCCCGTGCACCACAACTACTGAGCCTGCGCTATAGAGCCCGCAAGCCACAACTACTGAGCCCATATGCCACAACTACTGAAGCCTGCGTACCTAGAGCCCATGCTCTGCAACAAGAGAAGCCACCGCAATGAGAAGCCCGCGCACCGCAACGAAGAGGAGCCCCCGCTCACCATAACTAGAGAAAGCCCACGCGCAGGAACAAATACCCAACGCAGCCAAAAATAAATAAATTAATTAATTAAAAAAAAAAAAGATTTCTAGGCTCAAAGGAGGAAAAAAAAAGAATACCTCTTTATATTTCCCACTTTGCTCTACACTTAGAAGGTATTCTAAATGCCTATGGCTGGTTGGTTTTAAAAGAGACCTTAGTATTAAGAAATATAAAAAATGTGTAAGAAATGAAACATCAAGGCTGTATGACCATATACTGTATTTTTTAAAATTATTTATTTATTTATTTATTTTGGCCATGCCACGCAGCATGAGGGATCCTAGTTCCCCGACCAGGGATCGAACCCATGCCCCCTGCAGTGGAAGCGTGGAGTCCCAACCACTGGACCACCAGGGAAGTCCCCTGTATTTTTAATTCACTTATTTAAGTATTTACTGAATACTTCCTATAGACAAGGTGCTATACCAGAAATCAGAGATTCACAAAGGTTCGTGTCATTAATTTTTAAAATCTGAAGAGAAAAATCAGTAAACAAAATTTTTTAAGGCAAGGACATAATGGACATAAAAGACAATAATTAAAAAATAAAAGGGAATATAAACTCCACTGAAAAATAAAAACTGTATAAGACCTGTTCGTTAAATTTAAGATTCACAGAGGACAGTGTAAGGCCAGAGAATGAATGGAAAATCTACAATTTTGAAGTGAAACAGTCATGGTTCTAATTCTGGTTCTGCCAATTACTTGCTGGGCACATCACTTAACATCTTCAATCCTCTGTTTCTTCAATTATAATGAAAGATAAAAGTAAATACCTCTTAAATTTGTCAGGAGGGTTAAATTATGTAATTTAACACAATTCAAAGCAGAGAGTAAGGATTCAATAACGGTTAGCATACTTCCCTAATTTTTTCTTACTCTGACCTGCAATTACTTATAGGCCATAGCTTCTCCAGAGCTGGAACATGCTTCCCAGTATTCCACGAGCTACACGTGCCTCAAGAGGTTGTCCCATTCACATGGGTCATAAGTGGGCCTGTCCTAGGTGGGTGTTCTCTTTATGAGACAAAGAACTGATGATCCCAAAACAGCAGCAGCCATCATTGGACACTTCTGTAGTCTGTCGATTTCAAACCCTGCACTACTGGGATTTTAACTGACGTTTCAAGATTGAAAAGAATAATAAACTCTGCAGGCTCTCAAAAGGGAGACATTTACCTTGTGAGAAAACAAGTTATATATTTTTTTAAATTGTCAGTGTTTATTCTGGGAGATTCAAGGTTATCTACTACCTGTTTTTCTTCCTCTCCAATGCTTAACTTGAAAGTCATTCAAAAGGTTTACTGGCATACATAAGTATGGGCTCTGTACATGCTTCCTACCTGAAATCTGTTCTTACGTAGGAAAAATGCCGAGCTCCAATAACAGTGACCTACATAAATTCAACGGTACAAATGTAAGGAGGTCAAGTGAGGCCCTGCTGAATTATATATGTTGTGCCACACAAGCTGATCTGCAAGTCCCTTAAAGCCTCACAGCCCTCAATAACTGAATAAACAACATCCTTGAACCTAAAAAGACTATGACATCCTGCAATCAAAGTATTGATCTTGGAAAGCATCTGCCTCCTTTGTATTTTCCAGAAGTGTTCTGTGTTTTCATCTATAACACAGCAGTCCCAATCTAAGATGCAGACATAGAGGCAAACATTCGAAACGTGTGATCCTTGAATAAGAGGCTGCCAATAATGAAATCATTTTGTTTGCTGACAATGAGAAAATTCGGTGACTTGCAGCATCTAAACACAGGCATGGTCTTTTCCAGCCTGGTTTGTGTTCTGGCTCCGCACAGCCTGAAATAAGAGTATGCAACCGCACGGTGATGGATCGACTGCATAGAGATGAAGGACCTCAAATGGATGAGAACCTCAGAGCATGCTTGAGCTCAGGAATCAATGAGCCAGATTTCCCCAATGAACTGGCTCGACTCTAGAGACGGAGCCCAAGAAAAATGCTAAATTCACTTTTTCACACCACAGGGGTCAATTTGGTTAATAATCTCTCTGCAGCCTTAAAATCATTAGTGAACACCTGGACCAAGAAAAAAAAAATCCAAAAGCAAGATCTTTGAAGCTTAGAGAGACTGCACAGAATCGGGAGGGGAAAGACTTGAACCTTGGATACCTTAGCTACTATATGCCTATGCCCTTCCATTTCATCAAAACGCTGCAAAAGTAATTAGAGTAATAAGTATGAAAAATGTTATACTTTTTGGAAAACCAGTGCTTTAGATGTTCGGTAAATGATACCTTGCTTCCAAATTTCCTTAGCAGCTTTGAGTTCTTAATCATTCACTCATCCATTTAATCATTCAGAAAAAGTTTATATCTTTACTTTTATTTTTCCTGATTGCATGGTAATACATTCTTATTGTAAAATATTCAAATGAAACAGTATTGCATAATGGAGAAAGTACAAGTCTCTGGAAATCCCAGAAACATGTATATTTGTTAATCACTACTTTGTAGCTCTATGCAGAGGTGTCATGGGGTTGTCAAAGCACATCAGACAACACTCCTGTCCTCAAAAAAACCAGTCTAGTAATAGAGATGGTAACTATAAAAATAACTAAAATACAGTATAAAAAGCAATGTAAGCCATAAGAAAGGCACAAAGAAATGCTACAGGAAGTCAGACAAGGAAGAAATTCCTTCTAGCAAAGTATGTCCAAGGAAAGATTCTTCCTTTGCAAAAAAGAATCCTGTTTCTGCCACTTCCTATAACTCCAGGTGTCATGATCCTTTTAAGTCCTGCTGCTGTGTGCTAGACTTCCTAAACTAAGATCTAAGAGCTTTCGAGTAACATTCTCAATCCTACTTTCCTACCATTTCTCTAAAGATTCAACAATTCTGAATTCACTGCATACCTCCAAGCAAGGCAAACATGAAAGAAAATCATTTGATCATTAGTCACTTCCCATTATCATTGTGCACAGGAATTGGGGAAAATATAAAAACAGTTAAAGACTGGAAAAGGACAAATGTTAAGTTCCCCTTGCCCCTTTTGAAAAAAAAAAATTGGACGAATAAAGAAGACCTAAGTTAGAGAGACAAATAAGAGCCACACCAACACGGAAGTACTCCACACACACTTAACACTTAGTACGTGAGAGCTAGACAGAGGGATGCGTAGGATAAGAGTTTGAAATATGTAAAAGCTGTGGTTGTGAAAAGATTCAAATTTTTATCACTGCCTCTATATAGGCAGCGATAGATGAATAAAGAAGAAAAGAATCAGGAGGCCAAAGGTCAAAGAAAGCTCAGTCTCTGATGAGCTGAGAGATCTTGAATGAGACAATTAACCCACTGGTTATCATAATTCTCATCATTAAAATAAAAATAATGATGCTAGCCTTCTATGAGGCTCAAATGGATCATATATTTGAAATCATTTTATAAAACACTGTATAAAGTATTTCATAAAACACACAAGGTTAAGGTAGCTAGCCTAAGTTCCAATGAAAGATTTGTAGACTCAGGACATAAATCTGGATTTTCCAAATGACCAGTCCCTAAATGCCACTTCTACTGACCCTTAGAAGTGGGAAGGGCTTAAATAACTCGATAAATAAAGGATATGTCATATCCCTTCTTTCCCTCAGTGTCTACACAGTGCCTGGAGCAGAGTAATTAATTACTCAGGACTCTTGTCTCTTAGCAACTACTAACCGTCTGCTGCGTTTTTAGTGGACATCAGCATCGGTAAGCTGCCATCAGGGACAAAGTCACATGGGCAAAAAAGCATGCTGGTTTCCTCGTCACTTACACACTTCTCTTCTTGAACACACTCAAGTGAAGGCCATAAGCAGCCTGTCTGCACTGAAAGACTCCCTAACAGTGACATCACTAAACCTTCCCAGCCTTGCTCAGGAGAGGATGGTGTGGGTGGGTGGTGGACTTCTGAGGAGGCCCAGGCACCAAGCAGTCTCAGAAAACTTGGGGAGGGGCAGCCCACTCTTGGCCCTTTTGCCTGCCATTTGTTAAAACATGGAAGAGAACACAAGCCTCCCCTGCCATGAACTTCACAGCAACGTCCTGACAACTTTGAAATAAAAAACAGATTTCTTTGTAAAACGGATATAAGACAGGCCTGAAAAAGGATTCTTTATAGGTTATTGACGTAATATTGATAAAGAGCTTTGTACAACCCAGTCTTCCTTCCTTGGTATCAGAGCAGCATTAACAGAAGGACTGGCCAGCAGCTGCTCAGGGTACAATCTAGAAGAGGTACTAAAGTGTTCCCCAGAAAAGTAACACAGTGGGGGAAAAAAACCCCAAAATCCACCATTTATCAGAAATTTCTTTAAGAAGGGAATTGGGTTTAATTGTAAAAAATACCTTGATGAGACAATTGAGGTGGGAGTAGGGGTGGCAATCTCTGCAACAAAACAAAGTCAATAAAATGCCTTTATGTAGAGTGAGGTTGACACCTTAGAGGGCTTTCGTTCTGCTGAGTTGGGCATGGAGGCCAGGCACTGCAATCTGTCATCATCCTGCTCCACAAGCAGCACTGCTCAAATCTGTTATGTCACCTGGTTGCTGAAGGAATACCAAATAATTAGTCTGCCTGGGCCACCGACATGTCTTGGTCAAGCCCTGCTTGGGGTCACCAGTTCATTTAATTAGGAAAGGTCTGGCTTTTTCTTTCAGCTCTCCTCCCATCCCTCAGTGTCTTTGCCTCCCTTACCCTATTCACACATGGACAAATCAACTGCACATATTTACTAAACACCTGCTACATTTCAAGCCCTGGGAAGGGAGAGAGGAGCACAGCACAATTTTGATCCCAGAGGAACACATGCTCTAGACAACTAAGTTACTATAAGGCAAAGGATGGGAACTCTAAGGAGAGAAATGTGCAAATACAAATAAGGGGATGCAGATCAGGGGCCAGGGAAGGTTTCATGGAGAATGTGGCATTTATGTAGGGTCTAACAGGATCAGCAGCAGCTCACCAGGTACAAAAGACAGACAGAAGAACTCAAACCTGATAAATGAATGAATAAAGGCATGAAAGCCTATGAGGACACGGTATCTTCAACAAATGACAAAGTGTCTAGTGGCCACAGAACAGGCAATGTACTGTGGAGTGACAGGAGATGAGGCTAGAAACAAACGTCAGAGACAAAAATTGGAAAGTCTTTGGCTGCTGTACCAGAGGGATGGGATTTTACCCTGGAAGTACTAGGGAGCTACCAATGGTTTTAAGCTGGAAGTAGAAGACGCATGGTCAGATCTGTGTTTGGTAAAAGCACTCTGCCAGAAACGTGAAAATTAATGGATGGGGAGTGGGAGGTGAAGGTGGGAGTTGCAGTGGTCCAGGATGAGAACAGAAAACATAAAAATGGGGACATTTCCTAGGTAGCATTAATGGGACCTAATGACTACAGTGCCTAGTGATAAAGAGGGAAGAGTTTCTCTCTCTTAATTAATTCCTACTCATTCTTTAGACCTCACATCAAATGCCACTCTTCCTAAAGGAAGCTGTGCAAACCCCAGGAATACATTAAGTCCTTTTGTGACATGCTCTCAAAGTACATTGGACTTTTCTTCCACAGTCCTTACTTCAGGTTTGTAATGCTGTACTTGTGTGACAACTCAGATTAATGTCTGTATCTGTTACCAGGCTGTGAGCCTCTTGATGGTCTGTCTTGTTGTCCATGTAACCCTATCACCTAGCACGGTGTCTGGATCACAGTGGGAACTCAAAAATTATTTCTTGAAAGCAATGTTGAGGGAAGGCAATTAAGGATCACACATCTATACTGCAAACCCAGGCAGATGGTGAGCCCATTAATTAAGGCAGGGTATGGAAAAGACGGAAGAGGTGAAAATGGGGAAAAGAAAATGAATTCCAGCTTGAACATGGTAAGCTGGAAATATCTGCAAGAATTCCAGATGGAGATTTCCGATAGCTTTGAACTCAGGAGAGTCAATCTAGAGATGACAGATTTAGAAATCATCCACATGGCTGAAGAGAAAGGAGTCACTGCTATACCCAGGTTGAGTATATAACTTCAGAAAAGAAGAGAATCAAAGATGGAGAGCTGGAGGAAGCCAAATTTAGAATCAGCTAAACAAGCCAGCAAAAACACTAGGAAAGAAAAGTCTAAGAACCTGGAGAGAGTTGAAGAGATCAAGCGAGGCAGAGTTCAAGAAAGAGAAAGTGTTCGGGAAGATCCAGCATTACCAAGGGGTTGGGAGTTGGCTAGTAGGTCTAATAAAGAGGACGGATCTGTGATTCAAGCAATTATGTTTATTTTTTTAAATTTATTTCTTTACTTATTTATTTTTGGCTGCATTGGGTTCTCGTTGCTGCGTGCGGGCTTCCTCTAGTTGCGGTGAGTGAGGGCCACTCTTCGTCACGGTGTGCGGCCTCTCACTGCAGTGGCCTCTCCCGTTGCGGAGCATGGACTCCAGGTATGCTGGCTTCAGCAGTTGTGGCTCGCAGGTTCCAGGGCGCAAGCCCAGCAGTGTATCACATGGGCCTAGTTGCTCCGTGGCATATTCCTGGAACAGGGCTTGAACCCATGTACCCTGCATTGGCAGGCGGACTCCCAACCACTGCGCCACCAGGGAAGTCCCAGTAATGATGTTTATTTCCAAAGCAAAAGACCGCTAGGCTTCCAAAGAAGATCAACCAATGGAGAGAAGGAAAATAAAAAACAGGCAAGAGAAAGAGAACAATTCTCCCTCTCACTCATTCAATAAGTAGTTGTTGAGCTCCTACTATGAGCTAAGCACTCTCCACTGGAGGTGCAGCAGTAAACAAGACATGATGGTCTGTGGGTCCAGAGGATTTAAGAGGAGACAGAATCAAGATCAAAGAAGAGGCTAGCCTTGAAAACTCATGAGACATCCCTTTCCTCTGAACTAAAAAGGAAAGAGCAATGATCTAGGGCTAAAGACTACATGGGCAGGGCCTAGAAACATCAATGAGGTAGGAGATTTCAGAGCTATCATGTTAGGCTCCCCTGAAGGGAGAGACTGAGACAAGGGTTTACATGCAGGAGTTTATTTGGGAGGGATGAGGGAATACAGAGTAAGATAGGGAAGGAGTAAAAGCCAACATAAGGGTACATTATGAAGTTTGCCACTGACAGCAAAGGGCCTGATTTGGCCAGGACCTCCTAAGAAGTATGCAGTATGCATCCAGAATTATGCACCTGAAAAATGGAAGACTGGAGCATTTATTCACATGTTCAAATGCCCAGTGGTTGAGGGCAGCCCCTGAAGGCATTTACTCCCCCGTACTTTCAGGCTTTTCTTTGGCCCAGGCCCAACAGGTTTCCAACATGAGAGATGGCAGAAAAGGAGCACAGTGGGTGCTAGAGGTAGGAAGCTGACATACAAAACTGGTCACCACTGTGGCTGTTGAAATCAGACAATGGCCACCAGGAGAATCTGCCACAAAGAGAGTACCAGTGAGAACCAGGTAGAAAAGACTACACATTCAGCCTAGGTTGAGTGAGAAGGGAAAGGATGCTAGGAGAACATAGCTTGAGAAATTTTTCTAAAATCTAAGCTTTCTTCCAATGGGCCTCTCTATAAAGAGGTGAGTTTTGGCCTCTCTATAAAGAGGTGAGTTTAGGGATTTATTTAGTTGCTCAAAATTAAGGTCATGAAAAAGGCTTTGTACTCTTCCAAGACAAGAGCCATGATATTAATCACTGATATTTATTGGCACTTATTATATGCCCACACTTTGCAGCATCATCAAATGAATTACCCCTGCGACCACATATAGTAAGAACTATTACTGTTCCATTTTACAGAGGAGGAAACTGAGGCTAAGAGAGCTTTTCCAAGCTTTTACAGTCTATAAGGTAACAACCTATTTCATTTTAAGTATGTGTGTCAGTAACTCACACTTGAATACTTGTGTCTGAACATACACACACAGTAAAACCAGATTTGAGGATTTCCAGAGAATACAGTTTACTTAGCCTCCCTGTCCATTTCATCATTATACAGATAATGAAGCACTTCTAGACTCTTTATTGAATGAACATCTTTATTTTTTTTTTATTTACACCAACCGATCATTGTCTTTTCTACAATATATATAAGACTAGGAATGAAGAAAATGAAGACTTCTGGATACAGAGACTAGAGGAAAAACCAACAACAAGATATGACCCAAACCAGAGAGCTAAATTAAGTCAACAAAATGCATCATAAAAGGGAAAACTAAAGCATGTAAAAAAGACTTTAAACTCATTACAGACCTAAATGTAAATCTGATTGCAAAATTATCTGCATCTTTAATTTGGAGGCTCACGATTATGCCGGAAGTAGGAGGCAAAATTTAATTTAAGGAGCTATATTGGCCAATCGCCCCTGCTTTCTTTAACACAGGAGCAGGGAGGGAAAGAGAAGGCCAGAAGAAGGAAAAGCAGATGTGATCACATCATCGACACACTCGGGTCTGGCCTGGGGAGGCTGGCTAGGCAATGCCACCTTCCCTGGGATGGAGCTGGTTTGTAATTAGTTTAGGCTGTGGACACTTGCATCCACAGATGACAACTGGACACTTGCCACAATCAAGATAATGTTTCACAATCAAATTAACTCGGCTCAAGAACTTGATTTGGAGCCTGTTTATGGTTAACCATCAAATGGCTTTCAGAGGACTTAGAGCATAAGATATGAAAAAGATACTAGGTAAGTAGCATGTGAACAGTAAAAGCACGTGAAGCTGCGGCTATTTGTTAGCCACAGAACATTTATGATGGGGGCGGGAGCAGGGGGACAGTAAGTACAGATAAAAGGTTAGAAATCAGTTCTCAAAGAAATAAGTACATTTTTCATAAAATAATAATAGTAAACCCACATGTTTTTAAATGTGTATGGCTAAATACTTCAGCAGAAGTATTATACCAGTTCCTGTATTGCACAAAAGCAGGAACCCTCAGCTCATACATCTTTGTCACCAGAACCTAACGCATTGCCTGGAGCAGTGCAGATATTTGGAAAAACTTATCATGCTGCTATAATAATTAGGAGAGGAGGACATAGAAACATAGAAAAACTTTCTGATCTACTGGGAAGTGAAAATGATACGTAGATGGATTGCAACCATGTACAAAATAGGCATGTTTGAGGACAACTAGATGATGTTCAAAAATGAAAACAGCAGTGTTAGGTGTTGGGATTCTGCGTGTGTTTTTCTGTGGGGGTTTTTTTTCCCCTAAAACTGTCTTTAATGTTGTCAGAATGTCATCTTTTCCATTTCAAAATTTACACTTCTTCATGTCGGAGGGCGGGAAGGAGCCCAGTAGTGAATGAACTGCTAGCTTATAGGATAAGGTTCAAACTCCATAACTTAGCACTAGAGACCCTGCATGATCTAGTACAGCCAAGAACTCCAGTTGCATATCCCTCTTCCTTCCTTCTTCTCCATCACATTTAATTGCTTGTCCTTTCCAAAATGTGTCACAGGTTTCACTTTTCTTTCTTTCTTTTTTTTTTTTTTTTGGCTTATAACATTTACACTACCTGGAACACCCGTCCTCCCAACCATTCTTCATATAACTAAACCCCACTCACTTCAAAAACAGCTCAAATATCCCCTCTCTGAGAAGCCATTCCTGATTCCCCACACCCTACCCTCTGCCACACTGCTGCATTTCTAAAGCATTTTAGGCTTACCTCTGTCAGAGAGTTGTCACCTTATACTCCAATAACTGGTTTACTTGCCTTTCTCCTCCACTAGCCTGGACCCTACCTAGAGATAATATAAAGACGCCTGGGGCTACAAAAGCCAATTTTAACAACTTGTGACAGTGTGGTCCCTTAGTCACCGCTCTTTTGGTTGCAAGTAACAGACATCCACTGAAACTACTTTGTGCACAAAAAGGGAAATTTACTTATAAGGACACAGAGATACTTCTCTAATCCCAATGGTAGGAATCACTCTTACTAAGGTCTGGATCCTAGAGCCAGAAAGCCTACAAAATCAAGTCAATCAGTCTTATTCTCCCCCTCCCACCTTACGTCCCTGGGCCCTCAGAGTCATTTAACCTGCATTGCTCAGTAGGCCTGCTGTATTCCTCCCTCTCTCTCAGAAAGACAGTTGCTGTTGTCGTTGTTTTTAACATCTTTATTGGAGTATAATTGCTTTACAATGTTGTGTTAGTTTCTGCTGTATAACACAGTGAATCAGCTATATGCATAAGTATATCCCAATATCTCCTCCATCTTGCGTCTCCCTCCCACCCTCCTTATCCCACCCCTCTAGGTGGTCGCAAAGCACCAGATGATCTCCCTGTGCTATGCAGCCGCTTCCCACCAGCTATCTGTTTTACATTTGGTAGTGTATATATGTCCATGCCACTCTCTCACTTCATCCCAGCTTCCCCTTCCCCCTCCCTGTCTCCTCAAGTCCATTCTCTACATCTGCATCTTCATTCCTGTCCTGGCCCTAGGTCCTTCAGAACCATTTTTTTTTTTTTTTACATTCCATATATATGTGTTAGCGTACGGTATATATTTTTCTCTTTCTGACTTACTTCACTCTGTATAACAGACTCTAGGTCCATCCACCTCACTACAAATAACTCAATTTCACTTCTTTTTATGGCTGAGTAATATTCCATTGTATATATGTGCCACAGAAGGACAGTTTTATTTATTTTTTTCAACAGCTTTTTGTTTTATTCAAGTATAGTTAATTTACAATGTTGTATTAGCTTCAGGTGTTCAGCAAAGTGATTCAGTTTTATATACACACACACTCACACACACACACACAGACACACATATATGTACACTTTTTCAGACCCGTTTCCATTATAGGCATTACAAGACACTGAATATAGTTCCCTGTGCTATACAGTAGGTCTTTGTTGTTTATCTGTTTTATACATAGTAGTGTGTATATGTTAATCCCAAACTCCTAATTTCTCTCCCCCCGCCCCCTGCTATCCCCCCAGTACCAATAAGTTTGTTTGTTGTCTGTGAGTCTATTTCTGTTTTGTAAATAAGTTCATTTATATAATTTTTTAGATTCCACATATAAGTGATATATGATATTTGTCTTTCTCTGTCTGACTTACTTCACTTAATATGATAATCTCTGGGTCCATCCATATTGCTGCAAATAACATTATTTCATTCTTTTTATGGCTGAGTAATGTTCCATTGTGTATATATACCACATCTTCTTCATCCATTCATCTTCAGAGAGACAGTTTCATAGTGGCTAAAGGCATGAGCTCATGCTACCTGGGTTCCTGCCTGGCTCCACCACTACCCAACTATATGATCTTGGGTAAATTAATTAACCTCTCTATGACTCAGCTTCCTCTTCTATAAAATGGGAATGAGAAGAGGACCTACCTCAAAGGACTGTTATGAGAATTAACCAAAGACATGGCTTCCCACAGTTTCCAAGTGTACCTACCTACCCCATCTACCTACAGACATGTCTTAGTCCCAAGTCCAGCTTCTGGGAAATTCAATCTGACTGGGTCAACTGTGTATCCTCGATCCACTCAGGCATGACCATGGGAGCCAAGATACACAGTACAAACATGACAGCCAGGGCCACCCTTGAAGGGCAGAGTTGGGGGCAGTTCTCAAAGAAAAGGGCCATGGGCTAAACTGACACCATGAACAAATGCCTACTATAGCCACCAACAATCCTCTTATCAGCCCACGCAGCCACACCTGTGGGCCTGCCTTGCATTACAGCTGGGCCCCTTCACCTCACAGTCCTTTGCAAGGCTCTTATTTAAAACACACAGCTGCCCATCTGCCTGCAATGGCACTTAAGGGAGCTCTACATGCCAGCACTTAATAAGTCAGGCTTAATGGTGATGATGGTGACACTGACAAGAATGAGGGTAGCACAACAAGCCACACCATGGGCTGCTATTGCTTCCCTGCAGTTTGCTGCTGGACCCCATGGTTTGAAGTTGAAGTCGACACATCCTTCTAACTTGGCTAATGTGGCTGGGCTCTGGAGCCGACCCTCATCAGCTCCCATCCACCTGCTAGTTAGGTAGATTTATACCCCACTAAATCCACTGTCATACAAGGGCCTCCTCCTCACTGCCAGGGTTTAAAGAACATAAGCATCCAGTAACCAGAAGAGGAAAGACCTCCAGAGAAAATTAACCATTTGGCTTCAAAGTATTATGTTGCTCCTCTAGAATTTCCAAGTAAATGAGGTCAGCTGGGGAGTTGCATCTTTAAAATAAAAAGAAAGTCTTGGGCACAAACGTAGCCCGTAAAGTCCCATTTGCAACTCTATATCAAACTCATTTTTATCCTAGTATAATCTCCTCAACAAAAACCAAGACTTGTAGACCAGTACATCTTCAAAGTCCATCAACAATACATTATCTCACGCAGTTCTGAAAACAGCCCTGGTGAGTGGGTATTGCTGTCATCACTCCATAGGAGAGGAAAGTGAGGCTCATAAAGGGTAAGACAGTGGCGTAACATCTTGTGAGCTGAAAGCAGCAAAGCCCTAATTAAACCCAAATCGGCTAGCACCTTGCCCATGGTGCTTTCTCTACCGTTCCACTGCCTGCTATTACTTCTTTTCCCTAATTTCAAACCGAGAATCATCATTTCTAAACTATTTGTGTGTACACATTTGCACACCAGTGTTCTATGGCAGTGCTGAGTAAGGTTAGGTCTGTACCCACCCAACCAGAAAAGATAATCAAATTCATACATTCATATATTTGGCAAGATTTCATTTGAAGAAATGAAGCAGTGTACCTTACTTCTTTCACCACCACCACCTCTACCATCATCACATTTATTAACACTTCCTGCATACCAGACACTTGTGCTAAGTGCTTTACAACCATTCTCTCAGGTAACCCTCACAGTGATGAGGTACTTTTGTTACCCACCCCCATTTTACAAATCAAGAAATTGAGGCCCAGTATATACAAAACAGATACAGACTCACAGACATAGAATACAAACTTGTGGTTACCAAAGGTGAGAGGGAGTGAGGTCAGGGACAAATTAGAGGAATGGGATTATCAGATTAAAACTTTCTTTCTTTCCTTCCTTTCTTTCTTTTCCTTCCTTCCTTCCTTCCTTCCCTCCCTCCTTCCTTCCTTCCCTCCCTCCTTCCCTCCCTCTCTCTGTGTCTCTCTCTCTCTCTCTCTCTCTTTCTTTCTTTACTTTTGGCTGTGTTGGGTCTGCGCTGCTGCGCTCAGGCTTTCTCTAGTTGCGGTGGGGGGGCTACTCTTCGGTGTGGTGCGTGGGCTTCTCATTATGGTGGCTTCTCTTGTTGCAGAGCACAGGCTCTAGGAGCGCAGCCTTCAGTAGTTGTGGCTCGCGGGCTCTAGAGCGCAGGCTCAGTAGTTGTGGCGCGTGGGCTTAGTTGCTCCGCAGCATGTGGGATCTTCCTGGACCAGGGCTAGAACCCATGTCCCCTGCATTGGCAGGCGGATTCTTAACCACTGCACCACCAGGGAAGCCCTGATACAAACTTTTATACATAAAATAGATAAGCAACAAGGATTTACTGTACAGCACAGGGAATTACACCCATTATCTTGTAATAACCTATAGTGGAATATAATCTGCAAAATTACTGAATCACTATGCTGTATACCTGAAATTAACACAATACTGTAAATCAACTATACTCAATTTAAAAATAAATTAAAGTAAAGTAAAATAAAATAATAAATTGAGGTCCAAAGCCATTAGCCTTGCCCAATGTCACATAGCAAATAGCCTGGTAAGATATTCAAAGCAAGAACTATCTGATTCCAGGCTCTAAATCACCATTACTAGTGTTTCAAGAAATCAATTCCAGAACCAGTAACAAGATCTCATCATGGCTCTCTTTCATAAAAATATTCTGCCTGTGAATTTTTAGGTCTCAATGAATATACTAGTAACTACCTCAAATCCTTTCTAGAAGCAGGCAGGAAAGTAAATAAATAGCCAGGATTTCTTTTAGGAATTTGAATAGCAGGGAGGGTAGCCATATAATAAACACTTCAATAAATTTTGCTGTAGCATGAAGAGCAATCTCATTTTCAAATGGTGAATCCTGGCTCCTGTGCATGCGGCATTATAATCATCCAAGTAGGGTTTATGGTACACACCACTTTAGGAATGCTGGTACTTTAAGTGGATTTGAATAACAAGAGCAGCCTTAAATCAGTCACCATCACTGAGCACAGTCATTGGAAGGCCTGGAATTTGCTTTTAGAAAATTCATCTGAAAAAAGACTCAGAAAATGGCAATGTTCATTCACAGATCGAAGACAACCTGAATGTTTAACTCATCGTCATATTTGAGATTAAAGAGCTCTGCGAGCTGTTTGTACAAGAAAGGGAATAAAAAAGAATAAAAGACAATGAGAGGTAGTAGAGGGTAGTGGTGAAGAGCACTCTGGGGACAGCCAGCCCCGCCCCCGCCCCGGGGTAGGGGGAGTCCTGACTATGTCATTTACTAGCTCTGGGGCTTTGGGCAAATTGCCTGAAGACTCTAAATGGTTTGGTCATAGGCAGGGGGCATCACCACTAGGGCTAAAAGCCATTAGAAATAAATAATCTTTATGAAAAGTGACTCTCCTCCCTATATATTATTATAGCCCATGACAGCTGGTTTGGTTTGCAAATTTTTCACAACCAGGGCCCAAAACATAAGTCCCATTGACATTGAGAGTATTACCTATTCACAATGTAAACACTAGAACCAGCCGGTTCAGTGCTATTATTACTTAAGGGGATAAGAGGGAGAGGGAGGAAGACAGTGAGCACCAACAGTACACCAGGCAGGGAACTGGAGCACCAGACACTGTTCTGCGTCACTGAATGTATGTAATACAAACTTAGCTGACAAACTAGACACAAATGTGAGAAAAAGTAGAGAATACATAAGGAGACACTTTTTTCCACTATCCTTATCAACTGAGAATATCTAAAAGTTTGCGACAGCAGGTGAGGAGACCATATATATATATATATATATATATATATATATAAAACCAGCACTGAATACATCATCCTCTCTGCTGCTACTAAGGATGCAAAAGAGGAAATACAAAGGAGCTTTGATCATAATCAAAGGGAGGGGGGGCAAGCTCCTTGAGGGCAGGAACCATCTGTGTCCTCGTAACCGATACATGCCCAGCACCTAGCAAAGAGGATGGCAGGTAGAAAGAATGCAATCAAAATGCTGAACGAATGCAAGAATGCATGGATGCACCCAGGATGTGACTGTGATCAAAGCCCAAAGCCCTTGGTACGTTTCACTGGTCTCCCTCCTTATTCATCCAGAAGAATGTCCTACCTTGCTGGTCATCCCCACCACTGACAATAATGAAAACACAAGATCATAACAAAATAATATTTTAAACATACATCACATACCAGGTCATTAAAAATAGACAAGGGAGTATTTTACATTGAGACACTAGGGAGCATCATTACTTTGAAATGTCACTTTCTGCTTTAATTAGTAAGCTCTAATGATAAGTATATGTCATTCTTATCTAATGAAAGTCTTGAATGCATATGAAATCTGGGTCACAGCCCTCTCTGGGAGGTACACGGATGTACAAAGAACAAACAGAATGCATGTGTTGACGTCAACTAGCTTACTTATCTTTATTAATATAAATGCTGAAGTTTTAACTTTTGAAATCTGAGAATAAATTTGTTCAACATACTGAGCACTCTCGGCATAGCAATTTGATCTCCTTTTACTTTGCTCAAGACAGCCTAAGCTATTGTAGGGACACGCTGAAGTTCCCAGTTATCGTTTTCAAGCCAGCTCTGAGGTGTCACTCAGAACAGGACCACCAGCTCAGAGGCATATTTTTAATAAAGACAACAATAGGTCTGCTTGCTCACAGGGAAATTTATAAGGCTGTCTTTGCTTCCTTCCACCTATTGTGGGGCTTTATCCAAGTAGAATGTACTCACTCTTTGGAGCTTCAAAGACCCTGATAATGGACTTCTCCTTTTCAAAAAGAAGACTTAGTTGTCTGGCTCCTTTCATTCAACAGTCAGAATATAAAAGAACCAGCGTGATACAGACAAATACCTCTGAGCTGCTTGTTGTGGCAATATCAGATAAAGAAATTCTGCAGCCTAGAGAGATACTTGACACGTTCATCTGAATGTCAATACCAAGCACTCTCTCCCAGCCACTCCACCAAAGCAGTGAGAATGTATCACAAAAACAGAACACAGAAGCCATCACTTGGATGTGGCTTCCAGTTCCTTTTTACAGTTCCTGGCAAAAAAAAAAAAAAGGAAGGAAGGAAGGAAGGGAGGGAGGGAGGGAAGGAGGGAGGGAGGGAGGGAGGGAGGCAGGGGGGAAGGACTGCTGTTTTCTGCTTTGTGTTTCCCAGATTCAGTCAAAAACAGAAGTCATTTATAGCTTCATCAGTTGACTGAACCAGAGCAGAAGCCAGATGATTGTAATGGCAATGTCAGTTCTCAAAAGCAGTCAAGCAAGTTACCAAGCTCTTAACCAGCTCCCAGCCATATAGCTTGTTTGGCTACCCAGGGCTTCATTCTTGGCCAATCTGCATCACCATGAGGACTCTAGTTCAACGCGTCCCCATAGTGGGCTCTCATTTACTACTCAGGTTTCACGCAGATCAGCTCATTCACACACCCAATGACCAATCCACCTCTAGAGCCACGCTCTCTCAGCAGCTTCACAATTGCAAAGCAATTTCTCAGAGGGAGTCAAAGCTTCACTCATTTATCACAGAAATGGATCATAAAGATATTATCTTAAAGTGCTTTCTCTTAAAAAAAATACAAAACTTTTTTTTGAACTGAGAATTACATGCTGTGCTGAAATAGAATGGTGGTAGGTTCTGATTATATCTTTTTTCCCATTTTTGGTTTCACTCTTAAGTATAGAAATACCAGATTGCTCTCTCCATTTACTCCCTTTTCTCCCTGATACTTAAAGTTTAGTCTGGTCAATCAAAAGCAGCTTTAATATTAAATCTCCATCTTTTATCCCCACCCCCCCCAAATATCTAAGAACAATGTGAGTATGCATCATTTCATGCTATGGATGTGCACTTGAGAACTGCATGCAAAATGAGTCAAGGCAATGGTGTGTTTGAACGTGACTCTAATCACTGGCACGGGAAAAAGATACCCAGGTTCCAACCCTGCTGTGATCACCTTTCCTCCTCTTTGAAATGAGTGGGCTGGAGACTTTCCAGCTTATCTCTGAAATTCTGGGGTTGTGTGTTAATACTTCATGATGTAGCAATATGAAAAGTCACGCAAACACTGAAAATGATCGTTAGAAAAATGACATTTAAAACAGAAAAATAATATTTATGATATAATATTTACATTTCTTTGAAACAAAAAATTATTTGACAAATTTTCTGTGAACTTTTTTTTCATTAGGACTTTCTCAAAATAAAACATGCTATATCAAAAGGGGTGATCCAAATACGTCGGAGTAACAGTTACCATTTAAAATTAGGCTGTTAAAAGAGTAATACATATTTTAAATAATAAAATTAGGCAGTTAGCCTTTAAAGGCCATATTTTCGGGTGAAAAAATATATCTCTGAGGTAGAACAACAACAACAAAAGGCAAATATTAACTCCCTAAAACCATTAAAAAAATTTTTTTTCACTATCTTACCAAAGATTGATAATATATACTTTACAGTGTATTTTAGAATTTCATTTCTTTACCAAACCCAAGGAATTTTTTAACTTTAGTAAATTTCATATTTGTTTCTCAATTGCACTGACTGTGCCCTTCACTTCCTACAAAATGACAAAAGTAATGATAGCCTAACCAATCATGAAGATACAGGATTGAGGGAAAAGATCCCAACTGGTTTTTCAGTTATGATAAATCATGATTTCAACAATTCATTTTATATAAAAGAAATACTTTACAGATAGAAATCATTCAACCAATTAACAAGGAAAAATAAGATAAAAATATGCTAAGTGACATAATCCTTGTGAAGAATTATTAAGCAGGACAAATAAATCATGAGTCGAATTATGTACAGGTTTCTAATGTTTATGAAAAATGTGTGCATGTTTACATGTATAATGTATTGGTATACTACACGTGGCATATAATATGTACACAGGGCATGCTTATTATGTATGTGCCATGAGTATTGATTGTCTTTGAGAGATAGAGTCTTACACAATCAGGAGACCACTGGTTATTTGGCATATCTAAACAGTTATGGTATTGTACAAGAAAGATTTTGACCAGCGTTGGTCCTGTCGTTATTTAGCCTGCAGACTTGGCAAGAAAACTATTACTAAAAAGAATTTTCTGCAGATCCAGTTTTGGAGTTTTTTTCAATGAGAAACTACATTCTTTTCTCTTTAAGTAATACAGTATCATTAGTCTAGGCAATTACTGTCAGGTTAACATAATAAACGAATTATCTTTTCTATTCTACTGCCAATGTGCTTTTAAGAACAGCTTTATTGATATATATTTCACATCCCATAATACTCATCCATTTAAATTATACAATTCATTAGTTTCCAGTATTATGGAAAAACCCGAACGAAATTTTTGGCCAACCGAATATATTCAGAGTTGTACAACCATCACCACAATCAATTTTACAACATTTCAACGTCCCAAAAAGAAACACTGGACCATTTAGCAACCATTCACCATTTCCTCCTAACCCATCCAGCCCCTAACAACCACTAACCTACTCTCTGTCAATGGATTTGCCTATTCTGGACTTTTCACATAAATGAAACCATACAGTACATGGCCCTCTGTGACTGGCTTCTTTCACTTAGCATAATGTTTTCTAGGTTCATTCATGATGTAGCATGTATCAGTACTTCATTCCTTTCTAAAATTGAATAATATTCTATTGATACAACATTTGTCTATCCATTCACTGTAGATGGATATTTGGGTTGCTTCTACTTTTGGGCTATTATGAGTAATGCTGCTATGAACATTCAAGTACAAGGTTTTGTGTAGTTATATGTTTTCAATTCTCTTGGGTATATATACCTAGGATTAGAATTGCCAGGTTGTGTGATAACTCGATGTTTAACATTTTGCAGAACTGGCAAGCAGTCTTCAAAGGGGCTGAATCATTTTACAGTCCTACCAGCAATATACGAAGGTTCCAATTTCTCCATATCTTCACCAACACTTGTCATTGTCATTTTTATTTTAGTCATTCTAGTGCACATAGAGTGGTCTCTCATTGTGGTTTTGACTTGGTTTGATTTGATTTCCGTAACAATGAATGATGTTGAGGATTTTTTCTAGTGCTTATTAACATTTGTACATCTTTTGAAAAATGCCTACAAATCCTTTGCCCATTATTCACTTGAATTATAGGGTTGGCTAAAAAGTTCGTTCTGTAAGATGTTACGGAAAAACCCAAATGAACTTTTGGGCCAACCCAATATATGTCTCTTTATTGTTAAATTGTAAGAGTTCTTTATATACTCACACAAAGCCCCTATCAGATATATAATTTTCTCACATTTGTGGGTCATCTTTTCACTTTCTTGATGGTGTCATTTGACACACAAAAGTTTTTAATTTTGATGAAGTCAAATTATCTATTTTGTATTTTATCATCTGTGCTTTTCCTGTTGTAACTAAGGAACCTAACCCAAGATCACAAAGATTAACTCCTCTTTTATCCTAGGAGTTTCACAGTGTTAGCTGTTACATTTAGGTGTGTGGTCCATCTTTTTTTTTTTTTTTTTTTTTTTTGGTGGTACGTGGGCCTCTCACTGTTGTGGCCTCTCCCATTGCGGAGCACAGGCTCTGGACGCGCAGGCTCAGCGGTCATGGCTCACGGGCCTAGCCGCTCCATGGCATGTGGGATCTTCCCAGACCGGGGCATGAACCCGTGTCCCCTGCATCGGCAGGCGGACTCTCAACCACTGCGCCACCAGGGAAGCCCCTAAATTTATACTTATGCATGTGGAGGCCAGCTGTTCCAGTAACATTTGTTGAAAAAGCTTATGTTTCCCCCATTGAATTGCCTTTGCACTCTTGTCAAAAAACAATTGACAATAAATATGAGGGCTTATTTCTGGACTCTCAAATCTTGTTAGTATCATACAGTCTTGATTACTATAGCTTTGTAGTAAGTTTTGAAATCAGGTAGTGTGAGTCCTCCAACTTTGTTCTTCTTTTTCAAGATTGTTCTAGCTATTCTGGGTCCCTTGCAGTTCCATAAGAATTTTAGGATCAGCTTGTCCATTTCTGGGGGAAAAAAAAAACAGCTGGAATTTTGCATTTAACACGTAGACCCATTTGGGGTAGTATTGGAATCCTAGCAGTGTAAAGTTTTCAGATCTATAAACATAGGATTCTTTTTATTTATTTATTCTTTAATATTTTTCAACAATATTTTATAGTTTTCAGTGCATATATCTTATGCTTCTTTCATTAAGTTTATTCCTATGAATTTTATTTCTTCTTTTTTTGCTGCTATTATAAATGGGGTTGTTTTAATCTCATTTTCAGACTGTTCATTGCTAGTGTACAGAAATAAAAATTGATTTTTGTATATTGATCTTGTATGTTGTCACACTGCTAAACTTGTTTATTAGTTCTAATAGTTTTTAGTGGATTTGCCAATGCACTTTTAACTTAAAACTTTTAAATTATTTTGACCCAAACCATACTTCTAAACATCAGTGTATGCTACTATTATATAACAATAATCCTCAATATTTACCAATTAAATCTTCCCTGCTTCCTGCTCTCATGCAGCCCTTTCAATTAACCCCTCAGGCTGATGCCCACTCTCCACAGGAAAGTGTAAAGAACGACATAAATAAGGAAAATCACTTCTTCCTAAATTCTTTCTGTTTCTAGTGGTTAGTAAAATCATTCGGAGTAGTAAAATTAAACATATGCTAAGGTACTGAAACTCTTCTTCCTAGCATTACCTTGCTAAAATGAAGTCAAGCAAAACGTAACCAAAAGTGGATTTTGACATTTCATATTTTGTTGAATACTGTTAGGGTGCTGGCAATCACTCTCTCTTACATACAAATTAACAGCCTACCATCTGTCAAGTGTTGGGATAATCACAGGGTTTAGTGCACAATATGGTTATTAGAATATGACCTGACAAAAAGGAAAAGAACACAACCTAATTTGGACTATAAAATCTATGATCTCACTTGCAAATGACAGTTTGACAAGCTATTATTCTGCATTTTGGCTTCTACAGTAAAAGCACTTTTACGCATATGCAATTCTATTAGTTATACAGGCAACAGCCTGTGGAAGATTGCTTTAAACTATAAAATCTGCTTGGTCATACAGTATTTTTTAACTAATTCTTAGACAAATATTTGCACCACAAATAAGTGGGAATGTAAAGATTTGAGCCTTCACATTTCCAAGTGAAGCACCAATCATTAGGCAATAATGTCTTTGAGATATTGCTGCCAGCAATTCCACATGATTCTTCAGGGTATATGCAAAGAAAGGGTTGTAGGAACTTATTACAACTATTCACGTGGACATACATCAAAGTCAAAAAGTTGACAGTTTTGAAAAGTGTAATATATGAAACACTTTGGCACGGAATTTACTTCATCCCCAACAGTGACATCTGCTAATGAGCATCATTAATATTGCCTACTTTTATTTATCCTAATGCCTCGTGGGTGCTATCTTTATGTACATTCCTCTGTAGCACCTTTTGTTTTCACCCAGGGGAAGAAAAACCTATACTGACAGCTGCCTCTAATAAAGATGATTCCAACAAAATCCTTCTCTTCTGGTTACAGACATAACATAGAGTACCAAGTTTTTTTTATTGTTGTTTTCTGCCTCTTGAAATAGGGCTGAAATGTGTGGTGTTCCTGAAGGTTATTTAAGGGTACCATTGTGTCTAAACACATGCTTAAGAGAGAAATGCATTAATTAAGTCTTAAGGCAAAACTTTATGTGGAGGTGACAAAACAAAACAGATTCTTTTAATATGAGCAATTATACTACCTCGGAGGCTTAAGCGAGATAATAACTATATAATACATTACATTGAACAACTCACACTGCAAATTATGTTGCGTTGTTTTAGACTACACATCTTTCCCATTATTTTAACACTTGTTTCCTTTCGTAGTAGGGAAAAATGATGTATTTTTCTGTCAGGTTGGCTCAATATACGGTGAGTCAGAGTGCCAAGGCTCTTCCGCAAATGATCTTGGAATCCAATTTTAATACGCTGCAATATGAATTTTAAAAACAGTGTGTGATGAATTGTCAGGTTGCAAAATATCCCCAAAATTTCCAGTACTAAAACTTTCATGGCTATTCCCTGAAGATAAGAAAAAAACCTGATCAAGATTTGTAGAAGACCTTTAAATGTATTTTAAAAAACACAAAATACTATTTACATCCATAGGTTTAGAATGATTTGTCTGCAGCAGCAACCCTGCTTTACAACGTGAGAGCACAGAACAGAAAAAAAATAAGGAAAAATACAGGGAGAATCATGGAACTTATCATTCTTTTACAGATAAGTCAGTCCTTATTTTTTCCCTTTGGGAAAAAAAAAGTATAAACAAATCCCAAGTTCTTCTAGCTATATTTACCTTTATAACTTGGCTATTATTTTCATGATTTTTTTTAAATGTGAAGGCTATCTGTCATGGATGAAACTTCACAAATGAACAAAGAAACTTCCTCCAAAATCCTTTTCCCTCAGAAAGAATTATCCCCAGATTCAGAAGTCCAGTTAAATACAAACATTAAATATGTCAAAAGGAGACAGAGAAAGGGAGGTAAAGAGGGACAGAGGGGAGAAAAGAAAAAAAAAAATTAAAAAAATCCATGCCCAAACAAAAGACTGGAAGGAAATTAACCAAATCATTTTTGTTGTGAGGCTACAGATGATTTAGTTTCTTTCAATTATTATTTGTTTTCTAAACAATCACATATCACTTTTCAATGAAAAAGAAACACTGTATATATCTTTTCTCCTCTATGCTTTATTTAGGTGAATAATTTACATACAGTAGAACACATAAATCTTAAGTGTAGATCTCCATGACATCTTCATGATCCTCCACCCAAAACAAGACATAAATTTATTTCCAGAGAATTCTCTTGTGACCCCTTCCAGGTAATAGCCTCCCCAACCCTCCATTTTTCTGACTTCTATTACCATTGACTCATATTACTGGTTCTTGAATTTATATAAATGGAATAATACAGTCTGTATTCTTTTGTTTGTGGTTTCGTCAACATATGTTTTTGAGAAGCATCCATATTGTACATATCAGTGTTCCTTTTCTTCGTCTGGGTAGTATGCCACTGTACAACTATAGCACAATTTGTTAACACACTTATCCATTGTTGGTCATTTGGATTTTCTCATGTTTTTGGCTATTATGAATAAAGCTGCTATGAGCATTCTTGGTCATTTTTTGTGGGCAAATGCACTAATTTCTCTTGGATTAAATCTTATGAGGGTTATATATGCCATATAATTCTTTAAAGTAAGGTCTAGTATTTTCTTTTATGGCCATTGTATTTAAAGCTAAAAGAAAATATCTAAAACTCTGATCTTAATGGTTTCAACCCAAGCAAAACACGATACACAAAATTCAAAGCATAAATTTGTAAAATTTTAGGCTTCCAGATGCAGAGTTCAAACCAAGCTAAAGGAATTATAAACCTCGTTGGGACCCCAGAAAACTGCTTCTGCTCCTTCTCTAGATCTTCACCACCTCCAACAGTAAAATTTCCAAAGGCATGAAGTTTGCCATAGGAACATGATTCAATCCATTAGTTTCAATGACTAAAACTTCCCTTTAGCTGAAAGCATAGTAGGAAAAGAAATATAATTCATAAAGTTAAAAGTAAACCAATCAAGTAATTAAGAGGTAATATTTCGAGGCTGAAAGGTCATCATCAGTCAGAGAAAAAATTCAGGGAAGTGAGAAACCACTGAAATAGGACCATGGATGGCAGAATCATAGATGGCATTTCCATGGCATCTACCTCATACCAGGAAAAAGAAGAAAGGTTTTCTTTGGGGACAATGACAAGTACAATCTTATGATCATGTTGCTAAGGATCATGTGTAAGGTGGCTATAAATAATTTATCATCCAACGGAAACACTTTTGAGACTGAAAGGAGGTGCTAAAAATAAATACAATTATTTAATGTTTAAAATATTCACTTGTTGACTTTCTTTTTTTTTTTTTTTTTTTTTTGCGGTACGCGGGCCTCTCACTGTTGTGGCCTCTCCCATTGTGGAGCACAGGCTCCAGACACACAGGCCCAGCGGCCATGGCTCACGGGCCCAGCCACTCCGGGGAATGTGGGATCTTCCGGGACCGGGGCACGAACCCATGTCCCCTGCATCAGCAGGCAGACTCTCAACCACTGTACCACCAGGGAAGCCCACTTGTTGACTTTCAAATTGGTTTTATTATACTGGCAGACATTTAAATAATAGCCCTATTTGAAAATGGTTTCCAAAAAATATTTTTATTTAAATATTAAAATAATATTATTAAAGTGTGTGTGTGTGTGTGTGTGTGTGTGTGTGTGTGTACATATGTGTGTATTACGGAGGAGGAAAAAATTATTCTCTACACTCTTTGGGTATCTGGCTGGGCCTAAGAATTAAACTGACATAAGACAGATTAACAGAATAAAATACAAATTTCAATAAAATGTAAACTTTAGTAAATTTTTACATGTACATGGGAGTCTTCACAAAAGAACAAAGACCCGAAGACTGGCCAGAGCAGGAAGCTTTTACACCTTTGACAAAGAAACAATAAATCTGTGAAGAACTGATAAGACAAAGAGGTTTAGGCTATGGGTACTAAATGGTGAAGAGGTAACTAGGGAGATATAGGTTAGTTTAACAAGGTTTGTTTATACAGCCTTCATGTCCTTAAATACCCTGCATCTAATGATAAGGATGTCTTCTATCCTAGTGCAGGGAGGATACCTTTCACATGGGAGACTAATCTGCTTTCAGGAGGACAAAGGAGGGTCAGAGTATCCTTGCACTGGCTGTTTCCTAAATACCTTTAATTCAAAACAATCAATATGCCAAAGTATTAATAGCATGTTTTGGGGTGACATATCCTGAGCCCCTTCTATCTATATATCAAGGACAAATGCTAATGTGGACAAGATGTAGACAACGGATATAAACTGGGACTATCCGAAGCAAACTCAGACCCTAGTCCTAGCAAACTGGGTACTCTAGTCAAGTGTCACCTCTCTCTCCAATGGACTTAACAAGGTGCTGCCTCTGTCCTTTTAATCATTCAGTAAATAATTTCTGAAAGTCTTCGATATGTTGGGCATTGCCGAGACATGGGGGATACAATGGTAAATGAGTTCAACCATCCCCAAACCCATGGAACCTTCAATCTGTCACAGGAGCAAGCCAAGGAACAAGATGCTACAAGTGTGCTAAATGTGAAGGAAAACGAGGAGCCCTCTGAAAGTCTTTTAAATACTAGTTCTCAGGGGGTTGACGTTGTCCCCTGAGGTGACTTTTTGGAATTGTGAGGGGCTGTCTCACTGATGCAGAACGTAACTAGTATTTTCTGAAGGGTTCCAGGGACGCTAGATGTTCTGCAATGTGCAGGACAGGCCCACACTGAGCGAGGTGGTCCTGTGTCCCTCATGACTTTCAAATGTCCCACCAGACATTCACACATATTGGAAAAAAAAAAAAAAAACATTATGATTATCTCTTTTATATATCAATCCAATGTATATTTTGCAAATTTAATTTTCACTGAATTTTTCAAGAATGAAACTAGCATATACACTGAAGAAAGACTGTACTTCATTTTGTTCAACCAATTGTTCACTATTTCAGAAAATCACATCACTGACTTCAATGGAACTTATGATACTCAGTCTACCAATATAAAACACAACTACATTAGTCTGCATTCCTATCTGTCACATGTAAATACATAACAGAGAAATAAGTTGGGCAGGAAATATTAAATTGGTCGTGACACATGACACCCAGGGATATCAATGAATTGCATTCATGGAGAGTGTCTTTAAATATTTCATTTTATTGCTGTAATATATGCCTTTTGAAAGTTCTGAAGCATGATAAGAAATGTATATTGTAAAAATTACTGACTAAAATTACTTACTTATTTTGGATTTTCCCTTTGTTTCTCAATCTTACACTGAAACTGTCCCTAGAGGTCTCCCACATCACTTCTTTATGACTTTTTATAATACTCTTTCTTTTTCCAGTCCATTCCCTATTCCCTGTTGCCTACCGAAGGGCTTTTTAAGAACTAGAAACCAAATATATGCCTAAACCTGAGGGAGGATTTCAAGATTAGAGGTATTTTCCTTGTGATTCTTCAATACCATTCAGTCCCTTAACATACATAACATAGGGAATTATTTTGCAACTATCCCTATAAATAAGTCCAACTCATTTCCAGGAATGGCATACTTGCTTATGTTTCCTACCTCCAAACTGTGTAATTTATCTTAACATGTTAGCCCTATTTCAACTAAGATTATCAACTAAGATTATTTCCCTCTTTTTCTCATCATGTATGTTATTATTTATCCCAAGATTAGTTTTTATTCTAGTGTCCCCCATACCTCTCCTCTTTCAATTCTGTACTCCTTCCACAGGATGGTTTCTGATCTTCTCTTAAATCTAATTTATTAAGACCAAGAAGATATCAGCACTGGACTAATTCATTGCATCTGCAAGTATAGTTGTTTCTGGCAATAATACTGAAATACTTAGTTTATTGTAAGTCACTTCCCTTTTATTTTTCCTTTCCATTACTAGTTAAAGCATTAAACCATTTTTTTTTTTTTTTTTTTTTTCTGTGATACGCAGGCCTCTCACTGTTGTGGCCTCTCCCGTTGAGGAGCACAGGCTCCAGACACGCAGGCTCAGCGGCCATGGCTTACGGGCCCAGCCACTCTGCGGCATGTGGGATCTTCCCGGACCGGGGCACGAACCCATTTTTTAAAGCACGTGAAAGGTAGGTAATGTTACCTATGAACTTCATTTTATTCTAATAAAGAGGACATAAAATATTTCTTATAAAAAGAAAGAAGTCTATCTGATGGGATTAAACAGTTGAATCAAATTTGGAGCACTGGTTGTTTCAGCTGAAATTTAGAGGAAGGGTAAGAGTTAGCTAAGTGAAGAAGGAGGGATTAGGGAATATGGGAAGAGAGGCCAAACCCTCTAAACAGAATCTCCTTTTGGGAAAAAAAAACACTGAGAAAACAGAGAGCAGAGAACTTGAACTGGAGAAATGGTTGCTAAAAGGTGGTGAGTAAACCACTGAAGGCACAGAGATAGTTTTTGTTGATAAAAAAGCTAACTTAAATTTTAATAGGTTCAAGTGTAAAAAGGCTGTTTAATTTTAATAGGTTCAAGCGTTTTGAAATACATTTTAGAAGAATACAAGTTTCCAGTTAGGGTGATAAAACGAAGTTTCCTTTCAAAATAAAATTTAAGTTTAAGCAAAAGTAAGAAAAGTTTTTCTTTTAGTAAGTATTAGTACAGATAGGACAAAAACACGGTAAATATATAGCTTCTGAATGACTGAATTTAGGGATGCTCTGAGCACAGAGGTCAAGAGAAGGGAGAGGATTTGAGACAAGATAGACAAAGGAAGCAAAGTCCTGCAGGCCAAAGTAATGTTTCAGGTCTTTATCTGAGAAGCAATGGAAGGCCATTAAAGGACTTTAAACAGAGGAATGACAAGATCATATTTGTGCTTTTACAAGATCAGTATGGCATCAATGTGGGAAACAGATTGAAAGTAGATCAGACGGCTGGCTGTTGGTAGCCCCCTTAGACAGCTGTTGCGACTGTCTAAATAAGAGACAGTGGTGGCCCAAACCAGGTGAAAGCAGCAGAGACGAAGAGGAATTTGAGAGATAACATAAATCCTGGAATCTAAAACGCCATAAATTGAAAGATCATTGGCTTAATGATAGCTTTTCAGACAACATGAAGACATATGACACTAAATGAGCATATCAATTGGAAGATATCATTATTTCAGAAACAATAAAATATGGAAAATCTATGCTTCTTAGAATGGATGAAATACAATTTTTAGAGGTTAGAAAATTGGATGTGGAGACTAATCAGATGACTGATGATAGTGAACCAACCCATTGGAAAAAGTTGAAATTGTCAGGTTTCTCTGTTCTCAGAATTGCAAACATCTAGTGACGTGGCTTTACTTGCTTTTTATCTTTAATTGACGTAGATAATATTGGTGATATAGATGGAGTCTAAAATTGAGAAGGTCACTGAAGAAAATAAGAACGAAAATCCCTTCTCAACTAAAGATACACTTGAGTAAGGAATACTGGCCTGCTGGCTTTCTAACATCAAAGGCCTAAAACTTGTTAGTTGAAGTTTGCTTCCAGGAAACAATGTTCACAGCACTCTGAAAGTCAAGGCCTGGTTGTTGCTATTATTAATACGATGATTTATAGCCAATGCCCATGAGCTAGGCCTCGAGGTTTGTTTACAATTTACAGTAAGAGGAGCATAACCTTAAATTATTGTTAGCAACCCTTGAAGTTAAAAAAAAAAAAAAAGAAGAATTATATAAATACATATCATCTTTTAAGTTTAGTGCTTAGGGTCCAAAGGGGTGGAGGGGGAAACATTTTGAGACTATATACATCTCCTCTGTTCAAAGTTTAGCTTCTCAAAATGAATGTATTCTTTGACTCTGCTCCCATCATTAGGAATTTCAATTACTCTGCCCATCATCTTAAAAACCCCAAATTGGCTGGATTTAAAAAATGAAATACAGTGCATTTTCATGGGGGCGGGTGGGGGGAATGGGGATAGCGAGGCTCACATGTGGCAGATCCATCTAGCCAGGCACGCCTGATTATTCATGAAAGCCATTTTTCACTGGGCCCAAGGAAACCTCCCAGAATGATAGGACCGTTTACACTAAATGAACCGAACATATTACTGGAGTAACAATTGACACTAAGAAGTATATTAGAGCTGCCAAGGACAGTATCAGGGAGAATCCCTGGATGACAGATGACATGATGATATAGAAAGAAGAAACTTCAGAGTCAGAAGGTGGGGGGGGAACCCCTCATTCAACAATTTAAAAAATATATAAAGAGGAAATCATATGTAAAGTAAAGCTTTGAAAAGCAGAGAAATTTTGTTATTTTTTTTCCTCTGCCTGCAGTAGCCTTCTGATGTTAGTGCTGCAATGCATTTGCTTCCCCATAATATTCTCAACACTAACAAGATCAGAGGAAATGATTTATTCCACCCCCTCTCCTGCTACTTCTGAACAGCAGCGGGTGTCCTTGGGGACACGGGATTTCTGAATTGCTTACGGCCATCTGATATTGGAGCTCTGCAGCCTTCCCTAGAATGAGCCAGAAAAATCAGAACAATTACATTAATGCTGAGAATCAAAGTTTATTGACTCTCCCTTGAGGTGGAAAACCAAAAAGCTGGTTACAAAAGTTGCCAGCTTATTTAATGATACCACTGCCTCCTCCCCCATCTCGTCAAAACAGCTTTTGAGAGCATTTTCAAATAAAGCCACCTCTGATGTGCTCCAATTCAATAGCTTATCTATTCCCTTTCAAATAAAAGCTAGCACCCATCATCTCTCCTTCCACATCCAGATCTCCTCAAAGGGAAGACCCAACAGGCCCTCTTCCCCAGCCAAGCCACTGCCAAAGGCAATCCAGGGCAATCTCCCTGTCATCATTTCTGCTCCCCTCAGGAAGGTTCTGCCTCACTGAATATTCTTCTAAGCCAATGAGAGAATCTCATGCCTCCCCAAAGTAGCAATCTTCATCTATTACAGCATTCCCTGCTGCTAGTGAAACTTGAAGCAGCTGGTTTCCCTCACTTGCCAACAATTCTTTGCAACACGCAAGTGAAAGGGGACTCTTAAGCACACCCATTTCATAGATGAGCCCACAGACCCAAAGATTAGGTGTCCGGTTGATATTTATACACGTCACAGGATGTAGCTAAGGCCCCGACAAATAATAGGCTTGAGATAAAATTCAATTCTTGAACTGATTGGATTAAACTGAAATAGGTACTCAATTGTTTTGAATTAAACTGAACCAAACTGAACTGAACTAAGCAAAATCTAGCCCCTTTTATGCTGGGCCAACAATTACCTTTCTTTTTTTTATCTCCATGGTTGGGTTTTGGTTTTTTTACTTTTTATTATGGAAATTCTCAAACAGAGGGAGAGATAAGTATAATGAACCTCCAAGCATCCATCGACTCATGGCCAACAAGGATCAAGATTTTCCCATATTTAATTTATCCCCTCCTTTTATTTCTTTGCTGAAATGTTTTAAAGCAAGGCAAAAACATTATGTCATTTCACCCCTAATTTCTTCCGTCATTATGCTGCTCAGAAAGAACTTATTAACACAGCAGGCCTGAGGCTGCTATCCTTTGAAAGGCCTGCTCTCAAAGTTGATTCTCGACTGTCATCTGGGAACCCGGATTTCAGGAAGGTTACCAGCATTCCCAGAACTGATCAGAGTGGCTCATTTTGCCTAAACTGTTTGTACAAACAATATGCTTTTACAATATGCCTCCTTCCCTTTTGGAAGTCTGGAGTTTTGGCACATACTAGGCAGAGGGTGCCTACATGACCAGCCCCCAGTAACGACCTAGGGCGCTGAAGCTTTCTGTCAGATAACATCTCACATATGTTGTCACAATTAGCACCATCTCTGAGCGACTCCACTGGTAGACAACACTCCAAACCTTGCACCTGTTTCCTCTAGACTTCCCCTCATATGCCTTTTTCCTTTGCTGATTTTGCTTTTCTTCCTTTTGCTGTAATAAATCATAACCATGAGTATGACTATACATGCTGAGTCCTGTGAGTATTCCTAGCAAATCATTGAACCTGGGGGTGGTCTTGGGACCCCTGACCCATTTGCCTACCATTCAACTTAAGTTCACCTCCTCACAAAAACATTGCTGACCATGGAGAGATACCAAACTAAGGAGACCCCTGTTGCCCACTCTCATTGCACCCAGAACTTCTCCTTCACAGCATTTATCAAAACTGTTCCTAAATACTGTAAAAATTATTTATTTACAGTCTATCTCCCAACCCAAGTGTCTAAGCTCCTTAAAAGCAAGAACCGTATCTGTTTGGTTCACCATGCATCCCTAGTGATGAGTATTGATGGTATGAATTTTTAAAAGATCCAAGAAAATACCAAACCTTCCCTCCAAGTACAGTTTAAGAGCCACAGTTTCTGCTTAAGAGGTACATTTTCTACGACGTCCCCTGTATTTTACTCATTCATTCACCAAATACTACATACTTACTGTGTAATCCTTACTATGTCCAATTCAGATTAATATCTACTTCATTACCATCATTTTCTAATTAGCAAGATCATGCCACTGCTTCATCTTCTAGGAGAGGAGACAAATCTGCATGGGGGCTCCCCTATTGGAACTGGTGACTAATACAGCTAACTAGTTGCAACACAGTGTAGGACCCTCTTTTTCACCTTAGAATCCTTTGGAGTTTCTAATTCAACTGTAGACTCTTGGGATGATTCTTATATGTCCAGTAAAGTTTGAGAACCACTGACCTGGGTTACTCTCAAAAACAGAAGGACAACTATAAGTAAGAAAACACACAGACGTGACACTTCTGCTGAATTTTTTAAAAGATGAATGTACCACAGGCTAAAATGTGAAAGAAACTATGCTAAGTACATTCCACTATTGAAACACCATATGACAACAAATAGAATAAATATATATTCCTTTAAAGAAAAGAAGTGAGCTGCTCATATGCTGTAAGGGAGATATTTATATATACACAGACTGTCTTGTGCATTTAATTTGTGTGCAGAAATGGGTCAAGTAGACTTTTTTCTTCATGGTAGATGAAAATAAAATGTGATGGGACACACTTGGGTGGAAACTGGCAAGATTTTTTTTAAATTGTAAGTTTGAGTGTTCACATACTCTATCTCATCCAGCAAATTCACTCGTAGGTATATACTAATACCCATGAGAAACTTTAGCACATATGTCAAAGTCCATCAGTGAAAGGCCACCAGGAACACAATGGTAGTCAAAGTTAAGTGTTTCAACTTACTATAGCAAAGGAGAAGGCACCACAGAGGAACTTTAGGAACATCTCCATAATGGGGAGTTACAAGGACCTTCTAGGAGCTGGGGGAATCCAGGCAGCCTGCAGCTGGCCTAGAAGCAGCCATCACTCAGAGAAAGGCAGTGATAGAAGAGAGGGACATTTAGCCATTTTGTTTAATCATTTACAGGGTCACAGAATTGCTTTGTTATGTCTTGTTGTGAGAACTATTTATGTTCCCGTTGCCAGCAGGGCCATGTACCAGGAAATGTGTGTAAGAACTTTCATAGTGGTACCATTCATACCAGAAAAAAAAATGAAAGGAGAAGAAGCAAATCAAATAGCCACTGATGCTAGTATATATAAAACTTAAAATTAAAAAAAAAACACAAGGAATGAGGGACACAAGGTTAGTAGTTACCTCTTAGGAGGAAGAAGAGATGGGATAAAAAGGGCACACATTTGGATGTCAATTATTGGTAATATTTTATTCTTAGGTTTATGACTATGCATTACAGTATGAAATCAATCAATCAATCCATCAGAATAAGGTTAATGCATGAACCAAGGATGACAGTGCAAAATGAACCAAGGACTATAATTAATCTATCTCTGTGACCAGAGATCCAAATTGTTTTTAAACCAAAGAAATCACAATAATCATCCTTACCCACCTTTCCTTCTCAGGTACACATTCTCCATTAGCATTTTCAGCCATGACACACTAGGTGCCAGTTGTGTTTATACAGCAGCTACAATAAACATGACTTTTTATTAAATGCAAATATCACCACAAAGCAGAATCAACTATTGACTTTGTGCAACCTCTCATCAACAGAACCATCAATATGTCAAGCAAGGCACAGGATTTATTATCTACGCACATCTTTCAGAAAGCTTCCTGAAACACAACTCACTTCCATAATTGGTAACCAAATAAAACCACAGGCAGCCGGAAGAACACGACTCTTTTCAGGAAACTGTAAATTAAAGAGCGATGTCTAATTAACTGCATAGTGCTACACTCACACAGGCATTTCATCTCTTGCTCTTTGATGAAGGCAATCCTTGCTACCTTCTTCATATTACAAATATGGTATCACCTCTGACATAAAGGCCAGGACACTTCACACGGTCCTCATACACTCACTCCTTTTACCTTTTCCGTATCATTAACTGCTTTAGAAATGTCTTTATCTTCAATGCCATTTGATTTTGAGGACATTGCCACAAAATAGCAACACCAGGTCCAAGTTCACTATAGCAATAGCATATATAAGAACCAAAAGAATGAATGCTTCTTAACAAATAAGAACACACAGTCAAATGATCCCTATTTTTAAAAAGCTCCATAACCTATGTCAGGTGTAGGGCTGGAGAGTGAGGAGTCACAACAACGTAAAATTAAACTCTAGCAGTCCATTAGACGACCTACCAACTGTGAAGCCTGGATGGCTAAAAGAAGTAGACTAGGAAAAGTCTCATGATATTGGAGATCAATCCAACATTGCTGCTAACTTTTTTAGACCCAGTTGTGATTGCGCAGCACTAACTATTACCCCTCAAGGGGAAAAATAAAACTACAGGTTCTTTTGACAAATATCTGATTTCGCTCTGGTTTTGGTCCAGCCCCCAGCTACAATTTATTTTTATTTTATTGTCCCTTATTCATTTTATTTTATTTTATTTTATTTTCATTTTAACATCTTTATTGGAGTATAATTGCTTTACAATGGTATGTTAGTTTCAGCTTCACAACAAAATGAATCAGTTATATATATACATATGTTCTCATATCTCTTCCCGCTTGTGTCTCCCTCCCTCCCACCCTCCCTATCGCACCCCTCTAGGTGGTCACAAAGCACCGAGCTGATCTCCCTGTGCTATGCGGCTGCTTCCCACTAGCTATCTACCTTACGTTTGTTAGTGTTTATATGTCCATGACTCTCTCTCGCCCTGTCACAGCTCACCCTTCCCCCTCACCATAACCTCAAGTCTGTTCTCTAGTAGGTCTGCGTCTTTATTCCTGCCTTACCCCTAGGTTCTTCATGACATTTTTTTCTTAAATTCCATATATATGTGTTAGCATGCGGTATCTGTCTTTTTCTTTCTGACTTACTTCACTCTGTATGACAGACTCTAGGTCTATCCACCTCATTACAAATAGCTCAATTGCGTTTCTTTTTATGGTTGAGTAATATTCCATTGTATATATTTGCCACATCTTCTTTATCCATTCATCCGATGATGGACACTTAGGTTGTTTCCATCTCCGGGCTATTGTAAATAGAGCTGCAATGAACATTTTGGTACATGACGCTTTTTGAATTACGGTTTTCTCAGGGTATATGCCCAGTAGTGGGATTGCTGGGTCATATGGTAGTTCTATTTGTAGTTTTTTAAGGAACCTCCATACTGTTCTCCACAGTGGCTGTATCAATTTACATTCCCACCAACAATGTAAGAGGGTTCCCTTTTCTCCACACCCTCTCCGGCATTTATTGTTTCTAGATTTTTTGATGATGGCCATTCTGACTGGTGTGAGATGATATCTCATTGTAGTTTTGATTTGCATTTCTCTAATGATTAGTGATGTTGAGCATTCTTTCATCTGTTTGTTGGCAGTCTGTATATCTTCTTTGGAGAAATGTCTATTTAGGTCTTCTGCCCATTTTTGGATTGGGTTGTTTGTTTTTTTGTTATTAAGCTGCATGAGCTGCTTATAAATTTTGGAGATTAAGCCTTTGTCAGTTGCTTCATTTGCAAATATTTTCTCCCATTCTGAGGGTTGTCTTTTGGTCGTTTATGGTTTCCTTTGCTGCGCAAAAGCTTTTAAGTTTCATTAGGTCCCATTTGTTTATTTTTGTTTTTATTTCCATTTCTCTAGGAGGTGGGTCAAAAAGGACCTTGCTGTGATTTACGTCATAGAGTGTCCTGCCTATGTTTCCCTCTAAGAGTTTGATAGTTTCTGGCCTTACATTTAGTTCTTTAATCCATTTTGAGCTTATTTTTGTGTATGGTGTTAGGTAGTGATCTAATCTCATACTTTTACATGTAGCTGTCCAGTTTTCCCAGCACCACTTATCGAAGAGGCTGTCTTTTCTCCACTGTACATTCCTGCCTCCTTTATCAAAGATAAAGTGACCATATGTGCGTGGGTTTATCTCTGGGCTTTCTATCCTGTTCCATTGATCTATATTTCTGTTTTTGTGCCAGTACCATACTGTCTTGATTACTGTAGCTTTGTAGTATAGTCTGAAGTCAGGAAGCCTGATTCCTCCAGCTCCGTTTTTCGTTCTCAAGACTGCTTTGGCTATTCGGGGTCTTTTGTGTTTCCATACAAATTGTGAAATTTTTTGTTCTAGTTCTGTGAAAAATGCCAGTGGTAGCTTGATAGGGATTGCTTTGAATCTGTAGATTCCTTTGGGTAGTAGAGTCATTTTCACAATGTTGATTCTCCCAATCCAAGAACATAGTATAGCTCTCCATCTATTTGTATCATCTTTAATTTCTTTCATCAGTGTCTTATAATTTTCTGCATACAGGTCTTTTGTCTCCTTAGGTAGGTTTATTCCTAGATATTTTATTCTTTTTGTTGCAATGGTAAATGGGAGTGTTTTCTTAATTTCACTTTCAGATTTTTCATCATTAGTGTATAGGAATGCAAGAGATTTCTGTGCATTAATTTTGTATCCTGCTACTTTACCACATTCATTGATTAGCTCTAGTAGTTTTCTGGTAGCATCTTTAGGATTCTCTATGTATAGTATCATGTCATCTGCAAATAGTGACAGCTTTACTTTTTCTTTTCCGATCTGGATTCCTTTTATTTCCTTTTCTTCTCTGATTGCTGTGGCTAAAACTTCTAAAACTATGTTGAATAAGAGTGGTGAGAGTGGGCAACCTTGTCTTGTTCCTGATCTTAGTGGAAATGCTTTCAGTTTTTCACCATTAAGGATGATGTTTGCTGTGGGCTTGTCATATATGGCCTTTATTATGTTGAGGAAAGTTCCCTCTATGCCTACTTTCTGCAGGGTTTTTATCATAAATGGGTGTTGAATTTTGTCAGAAGCTTTCTCTGCATCTATTGAGATGATCATATGGTTTTTCTCCTTCAATTTGTTAATATGGTTTATCACATTGATAGATTTGTGTATATTGAAGAATCCTTGCATTCCTGGAATAAACCCCACTTGATCATGGTGTATGATCCTTTTAATGTGCTGTTGGATTCTGTTTGCTAGTATTTTGTTGAGGATTTTTGCATTTATGTTCATCAGTGATATTGGCCTGTAGTTTTCTTTCTTTGTGACATCCTTGTCTGGTTTTGGTATCAAGGTGATGGTGGCCTCGTAAAAGGAATTTGGGAGTGTTCCTCCCTCTGCTATATTTTGGAAGAGTTTGAGAAGGATAGGTGTTAGCTCTTCTCTAAATGTTTGATAGAATTCGCCTGTGAAGCCATCTGGTCCTGGGCTTTTGCTTGTTGGAGGATTTTTAATCACAGTTTCAATTTCAGTGCTTGTGATTGTTCTGTTCATATTTTCTATTTCTTCCTGATTCAGTCTTGGCAGGTTGTGCCTTTCTAAGAATTTGTCCATTTCTTCCAGGTTGTTCATTTTATTGGCATAGAGTTGCTTGTAGTAATCTCTCATGATCTTTTGTATTTCTGCAGTGTCAGTTGTTACTTCTCCTTTTTCATTTCTAATTCTATTGATTTCAGTCTTCTCCCTTTTTTTCTTGATGAGTCTGGCTAATGGTTTATCAATTTTGTTTATCCTTTCAAAGAACCAGCTTTTAGTTTTATTGATCTTTGCTATCGTTTCCTTCATTTCTTTTTCATTTCTTTCTGATCTGATTTTTATGATTTCTTTCCTTCTGCTAACTTTGGGGTTTTTTTGTTCTTCTTTCTCTAATTGCTTTAGGTGCAAGGTTAGGTTGTTTATTCGAGATGTTTCCTGTTCCTTAAGGTAGGATTGTATTGCTATAAACTTCCCTCTTAGAACTGCTTTTGCTGCATCCCATAGATTTTGAGTCATCGTGTCTCCATTGTCATTTGTTTCTAGGTATTTTTTGATTTCCTCTTTGAGTTCTTCAGTGATCACTTCATTATTAAGTAGTGTATTGTTTAGCCTCCATGTGTTTGTATTTTTTACAGATCCTTTCCTATAATTGATATCTAGTCTCATAGCGTTTTGGTCAGAAAAGATACTTGATACAATTTCAATTTTCTTAAATTTACCAAGGCTTGATTTGTGACCCAAGATATGATCTATCCTGAAGAATGTTCTATGAGCACTTGAGAAAAATATGTATTCTGTTGTTTTTGTATGGAACGTCCTATAAATATCAATTAAGTCCATCTTGTTTAATGTATCATTTAAAGCTTGTGTTTCCTTATTTATTTTCATTTTGGATGATCGGTCCATTGGTGAAAGTGGGGTGTTAAATCCCCTACTATGAATGTGTTACTGTCGATTTCCACTTTTATGGCTGTTAGTATTTGCCTTATGTATTGAGGTGCTCCTATGTTGGGTGCATAAATATTTACAATTGTTATATCTTCTTCTTGGATCGATCCCTTGATCATTATGTAGTGTCCTTCTTTGTCTAATAGTCTTTATTTTAAAGTCTATTTTGTCTGATATGAGAATTACTACTCCAGCTTTCTTTTGGTTTCCATTTGCATGAAATACCTTTTCCCATCCCCTTACTTTCCGTCTGTATGTGTCTCTAGGCCTGAAGTGGGTCTCTTGTAGACAGCAAATATATGCGTCTTGTTTTTGTATCCATTCAGCCAATCTGTGTCTTTTGGTGGGAGCATTTAGTCCATTTACATTTAAGGTAATTATCGATATGTATGTTCCCATTCCCATTTTCTTAATTGTTTTGGGTTCGTTATTGTAGGTCTTTTCCTTCTCTTGTGTTTCTTGCCTAGAGAAGTTCCTTTAGCAGTTGTTGTAGAGCTGGTTTGGTGGTGCTGAACTCTCTCAGCTTTTGCTTGTCTGTAAAGGTTTTAATTTCTCCATCAAATCTGAATGAGATCCTTGCTGGGTAGAGTAATCTTGGTTGTAGGTTTTTCTCCTTCATCACTTTCAATATGTCCTGCCACTCCCTTCTGGCTTGCAGAGTTTCTGCTGAAAGATCAGCTGTTAACCTTATGGGGATTCCCTTGTGTGTTATTTGTTGTTTTTCCCTTGCTGCTTTTAATATGCTTTCTTTATATTTAATTTTTGACAGTTTGATTAATATGTGTCTTGGCATATTTCTCCTTGGATTTATCCTGTATGGGACTCTCTGTGCTTCCTGGACTTGATTAACTATTTCCTTTCCCATATTAGGGAAGTTTTCAACTATAATCTCTTCAAATATTTTCTCAGTCCCTTTCTTTTTCTCTTCTTCTTCTGGAACCCCTATAATTCGTATGTTGGTGCGTTTAATGTTGTCCCAGAGGTCTCTGAGACTGTCCTCGGTTCTTTTCATTCTTTTTTCTTTATTCTGCTCTGCATTAGTTATTTCCACTATTTTATCTTCCAGCTCACTTATCCGTTCTTCTGCCTCAGTTATTCTGCTATTGATCCCATCTAGAGTATTTTTAATTTCATTTATTGTGTTGTTCATCATTGTTTGTTTCCTCTTTAGTTTTTCTAGGTCCTTGTTAAATGTTTCTTGCATTTTGTCTATTCTATTTCCAAGATTTTGGATCATCTTTACTATCATTATTCTGAATTCTTTTTCAGGTAGACTGCCTATTTCCTCTTCATTTGTTAGGTCTGGTGTGTTTTTATCTTGCTCCTTCATCTGCTGTGTGTTTTTCTGTCTTTTCATTTTGCTTATCTTACTGTGTTTGGGGTCTCCTTTTTGCAGGCTGTAGGTTCGTAGTTCCTGTTGTTTTTAGTGTCTGTCCCCACTGGCTAAGGTTGGTTCAGTGGGTTGTGTAGGCTTCCTGATGGAGGGTACTAGTGCCTGTGTTCTGGTGGATGAGGCTGGATCTTGTCTTTCTGGTGGGCAGGTCCACGTCTGGTGGTGTGTTTTGGGGTGTCTGTAGACTTATTATGATTTGGGCAGCCTCTCTGCTAATGGGTGGGGTTGTGTTCCTGTCTTGCTAGTTGTTTGGCATAGGATGTCCAGCACTGTAGTTGCTGGTCGTTGAGTGAAGCTGGGTGCTGGCGTTGAGATGGAGATCTCTGGGCGATTTTCGCCATTTGATATTATGTGCAGCTGGGAGACCTCTTGTGGACCAGTGTCCTGAAGTTGGCTCTCCCACCTCAGAGGCACAGCACTAACTCCTGGCTGCAGCACCAAGAGCCTTTCATCCACACGGCTCCTTAATTTGGGATGATTCGTTGTCTATTCAGGTATTCCACAGATGCAGGGTACATCAAGTTGATTGCGGAGCTTTAATCCGCTGCTTCTGAGGCTGCTGGGAGAGATTTCCCTTTCTCTTCTTTGTTCCCACAGGGGAACAAAGCTCCCAGGGGCTCAGCTTTGGATTTGGCCCCGCCTGTGCGTGTAGGTCGCCGGAGGGCGTCTGTTCTTTGCTCAGACAGGACGGGGTTAAAGGAGCCGCTGATTCGGAGGCTCTGGCTCACTCAAGCCGGGGGTAGGGAGGGTCACGGAGTGCACGGCGAGCCTGCGGCGGCAGAGGCCAGAGTGACGTTGCGCCAGCCTGAGGCGCGCCGTGCGTTTTCCCGGAGGAGTTGTCCCTGGATCCCGGGACCCTGGCAGTGGCGGGCTGCACAGGCTCCCCGGAAGGGGTGTGTGGATAGTGACCTGTGCTCGCACACAGGGTTCTTGGTGGCGGCAGCAGCAGCCTTAGCGTCTCATGCCCGTCTCTGGTGTCCGTGCTGATAGCCGCAGCTCGCGCCCGTCTCTGGGGTTCCTTTAAGCAGCGCTCTTAATCCCCTCTCCTCGCGCACCAGGAAACAAAGAGGGAAGAAAAAGTCTCTTGCCTCTTCGGTAGGTCCAGACTTTTTCCCATACTCCCTCCCAGCTAGCCATGGTGCACTAACTAACCCCTTCAGGCTGTGTTCACACGCCAGTCCTCTCCCTGGGATCCAAAGCCGGAGCCTCAGCTCCCAGCCCCGCCCACCCCGGCGGGTGAGCAGAGAAGCCTCTCGGCTGGTGAGTGGCGGTCGGCCCTGATCCTCTGTGCTGGAATCTCTCCACTTTGCCCTCCGCACCCCTGTTGCTGTGCTCTCCTCCGCGGCGCCGAAGCTCTCCCCCTCCGCCACCCGCAGTCTCCGCCCGCGAAGGGGCTTCCTAGTGTGTGGACACTTTTCCTCCTTCACAGCTTCCTCCCGCTGGTGCAGGACCCGTCCCTATCCTTTTGTCTCTGTTTATTTTTTTCTTTTGCCCTACCCAGGTACGTGGGGGGTTTCTTGCCTTTTGCGAGGTCTGAGGTCTTCTGCCAGCATTCAGTAGCTGTTCTGTAGGAGTTGTTCCACGTGTAGATGTATTTCTGGTGTATCTGTGGGGAGGAAGGTAATCTCCGCGTCTTACTCTTCCGCCATCTTCCCGGAAGTCTGCAATTTATTTTTAAAATACTCAAAAAATAATTGTCTCTTGTGACCTGAGGTGATGCTATTTGAGATAAACAAGGCTAATATTTTCTCTTTGATCTTCACGAAGTTTTTGATCCACTGAGAAGGACACTAAGGAAGTAAGCATGCCTCATTGATGAAAACAGGTAGAATATGTTTGGCTTGTGTTTGATGAGATTTATACATACAGGGCAAATTATAAAAAGGTTCCCCTCCCTCCAGAGAAAAAGTCCCACCCCAAAGTATACAACTTGGCCAGTGGTGCACAAGCTGCATTTCACCCCCATCCACACCCCCAATGGGGTGCACAGAATATTCAACCATGAGCGTGGTCTAGATACATATGCCGTGTTTCTTCATTATTCACTTGGTGTTTTCACTTCTCTTTTCCCCTTAATGTAATCCCATCAGGTGAAGGGTTCCTGAAATAGAGGGAACATCCAAAGAGATCCACGAATGGATTTTAAGGGATTCATCAACCCCCTGAAGTTGGGTGCAAAATGATATACCTGTATGCACTTGCCAGCTTCTTTGAGGAGAGGTTCCCCAGAAATTTGATGCCACGTTAAGATGATTCTGTCTTGAGTTTGTGACATCAGGGAGTGAAAGAAGGAGTAAGATCAAGAATCCACAACATCTACCATAACTGCTGCATATTTTCTTCCTAAACCACATTCAACAGTTTATTCCAATCACCAGGCTCTTCATTCCCATAAAGCAATGTTCAGACTTTAAATGTGCTAACAATTCACCTGGTGAACTTGAAAAAACTACACATTCCTGGTCCCCACCCCACCCCGTCCCTGAAATTCAGATTTCATCAGTCCTGGATAGAGCCCCCAAATCTACATTTTTTCAAGTGCCTCATGTGATTCTGAGGCCCATGGCTGAAGAACCAAGCTTTGAGAAATGTGTCGTGATCTACCATCAGGTGGAAATTGCACACATGGATTCATCTACTCAGGGGAAAAAAGAATGGTATCTATTTCTTTGTAAAGATAGGACTGGTGAGCCACAAGGAAATTAGGAAGCCCATTTTTTTTCAGTGATCACTGTTGCTTGACAGTTCTTGTAGCATGTTAAGATGGCTATTACTGATGACTCTTATTACCTTTTCCTGTGCAGTAAAACATACGAATGTACAGTGGAAGAAATAAGTATATTCTAAAACAAAACAGGAAAGAAAAATAACGATAGTCATGTCCACTCATTATCTGTGTAGATTGACTACCATGGGGAACAATGACTCGCCTTTTTCAAAGTTACATTGTGGCTTTAAATTGGGTTAACTCAATGTGTATAGCCATGAAACAAGTGGCTATAGAGATGTAAAGGATGGGACATTTTTCTACATTTCTCTTTTGCCTTTTATTTTCCCTATGGTCTTTAATGCTTTTTCTCTTTGGAATGGATGAAGTTATAAAGTTTGCCTTACTTAAAAGCTTTGCCTGAAAGATTGGTAATCGCACACTTCGCTACTGAACTGTCCAGTGTATTCAATCTAAAAAAGGCCCTTCTCTTTTGTTCATCCAGGATTATTTCTTTTGCAGAGTATAACAGAAATTGTTCATAAATATTATGGAAGACTTTTTGAGCTGTTTACTATTAGAGACCTGATTTAGCAAACAGTAAGACCCCTTTTTCTGGGTTGGGGATTTTTTTACTTGATTTCTTTCAACTAAATCACCCACAGTTCAAAAAAAAAAAAAGATACACATTTCACAGCACTTTCACCCATGATTACAGGCAGAAGGAAACAAATTGCTATTTTTAAGAGACAGTTTTAATATCTTTTACTACATTTGAAGGAAAAATAAATAAATAAATAAATAAATATCTATATATATATATCAGCAGCACTTTCTCCTGTAGGTAACTTACTTATCTTGCCATTTCTTTATTTAAAGTCTTTGTGCTGAACTAGACAATGAAATGCATTATTCCACTGGTAGGAGTTTTCTAGCAAAATAAAACTAGAAACAGCATGTATTACTGAGAAGTCAGACACATTAACACTAATTCAAAAAAAAAAAAAAGACTCTAGCTAGAGGTTAAGAACACAACTCAATCAAAACCAGTGATATTTTTTATCAAACATTTGTGAAATTGCAGTTTTGAACTCTGACCTGCTACAAATTAAATTAAAAGGTGCTGTTCTAATTCTGTCTCCTGGTACAATGCTGCATTGATACAGAAAACAGGGAGCCTACACTGAACACACCCAGTTTACAATGGAAAAAGGAGGATGATGCTTTCATTCTCAGTAAGGAAGTTTTTAACACATGGCTCCTGAGTGGGGTTGCCAATTAAAGAACTGTAGTAGCTGTCAATGCTGGTTTAACATTTCAACAAAGCAAACCAGCCAATTTAAACCCACCAGCATCAGCCATCCTGTTAATTGACTAAATGATTATTCCTCTCCTAGTTAAGAGTCCACCTGACACACTTGAAATTCTTCTTCTTTGTTGGGAACCATCTGGAGGCTGTGCCAGACCTCAACTTGGCAAAACTACTTTGGTTTTCAGGTTCACTGGAAAGGTGTCTCCCTTTGTTCTCAGAGGGGCTCCTGAATGAAAGCCAAGTTCTACTCTCACATTCTGATTGCCTTCTCTCAAAGAGTTTTTTTCTTGCTTTCTCCTATGAGAAGGAAGAAACTGGTCATAGCACATTTGTTAGACCTGTATGTAAATGGATTTAGCAAGGTGTGACAAGCTGGACATGCATCATAATCTGTCATAGTCAAGGTGGAGTATAAATGGTCTAGCAGTAAATTCTATCCCGTACTTTTGGAGTGTCCAACATATGAGCCACAGGCCTCTGGAGATCAAATCCAACTAGCCCTAAACAACAAAAATATATTCATGACCGAAACACTTGCAAGAAAAACAAAAAAAATGTGCTTCAATGGAAAACTATGCATTGTCTAGATTATAAAGGAGACCTCCTCCCAACTATCAGGTTATCAGATTGTGATTCTCTGAGATCTATTTTACAACTCTGTAAATTATAGATAATTGACAGTAATTCAATGTAATTCTTGTCTATAATTGTCTTGCAAATTCTGTCATGTCCATTGGAAGTTCAGGTGACACCACTCCCACCCTAGAAACCACTTATGCCTCCATTTGTAACATTCACTTCAGTATTCCTGATCGATAAATGTGTTCTTCGGCTTCTTTTGGGACTGGTTATAATATCTGACTAGTTTTCTTACTCTGAATCAAATATAATCTTTAATAAATATTCATTTTATATCAATATGAGAGTCATGATCTCATTTTTTTTTTTTTAGAATTATCCTTTAATTTCTGTATTGATCTTGGACTAGAGACATCCAATGTAGAATCTTAAGCTGTATGACTATGCCATGCTCCTTCCTCTCTCAGCCTATGCACATGCCATTCCTCTGCCGGGAGTGTTCCTCCCTCATCCCCGCTCTAGCCTCTGTACCTAGTTAATTCCTCATCTTCCTTCAGATTTTGGCTCACTCATTACTCCCATAAACAAGCTTTCCCTGACCATCCCTCCTCTCCAGACAGGTTCAAACCTCCCTGTTACCTGCTCTCATTGCATCATGTACCTCTTCTTGATAGCACTTAACACCATCGACCTTTATCTATATGATTTTTCTAATATCTGTTTTTCTCACTAGAATAAATGTTCCCTGATGGCAGGGACCATATCTGGTTTTGCACACCACTGTACCCCCAGTTCCAGCCAGATGTCTGGCACACACAGGGCTTAAATATATGTAGATAATGTAAACAGAAAATTTTTGCATGCATCAATGAAGCAACAGATCCAGGGATCAGTGAATGCAGTGGGCTATGAAGACTCCTGTTACAAATCGGAATAGATCTAGACCAAAGTCAACCAAGGAGAAGGAAAAGGAGAGACTTTACTGAGATATAAGTGCCAGTGATTTGGAAAACCATGGAGATAACCTATTAAGATAGTCCAATGGTACTCCTTCAGAGTTTAGAAGGGACCTAGATCAAATTAAAACCTTTCTGATATTCCTCTCCCCTCCTCCAGAGAGTTCTAAAATCCAAGAAAACCTGGGAATTCCTAGGTATTTTGAACCAGAACAAAGGTAAAGAATTAAAAAGGGACTAGCTTGAGTCCTTTATGGAACAGGAGCAGCAGGGTATACAGGAATGGTTCTCAAAGTGTGGTCCCTATACTTCCAATATCTTTGGGAAATTCTCAGGCTTCACCTCAAACCTACTAAATCAGGAATCCTGGAAAAGGAGCCAAGCGCTACAAGTGAATATGATGCATGTCAAAGTTAGAAAACCACTGGCACAGAATAAAGATAAGTCCCAGAGTCACCCAGTCTCTTCTCTACATAGCTATGAGACCCTGGGCAAGTGACTTAAAGGCTCTAAGCCTGGGCTTTCCTGGTGGCGCAGTGGTTAAGAGTCCGCCTACCAACGCAGGGGACACGGGTTCGAGCCCTGGCCTGGGTGGATCCCACATGCTGTGGAGCAGCTAAGCCCGTGCGCCACAACTACTGAGCCTGCGCTCTAGAGTCCGTGAGCCACAGCTGCTGGGCCCGCGTACCACAGCTGCTGAAGCCCGCGCACCTGGGGCCCGTGCTCTGCAACAAGGGAAGCCAGGACAATGAGAAGTCCGTGCACTGCAGTGAAGAGTAGCCCCTGCTCGCCGCAACTAGAGAAAGCCTGCGCACAGCAACCAAGACCCAACACAGCCAAAAATAAAAACAAATAAATAAATAAGTTTATTTAAAAGAAAAAAAAGTCTATTTAAAAAAAAAAAAAAAAGCCTGAGTGTACTCAGCAGGATAATAATAACGAAACACGGGACTTCCCTGGTGGTACAGTGGTAAAGAATCTGCCTTATAATGCAGGGGATGCGGCTTCCATCCCTGGTCAGGGAGCTAAGATCCCACATGCCGCAGGGCAACTAAACCTGTGCGCCACCACTACTGAGCTCGCGCACCTCAACTAGAGCCCATGTGCCACAAACTACAGAGCCCACATGTCTTGGAGCCTCTGTGCCACAACTAGAGACAGAAAATCCACACACGGCAACAAAAGATCCCGCATGCCTCAACGAAGATCCCACATGCGGCAACTAAGACCCAACGCAGCCAAAAATAAATAAAATAAATAAATAATAAATAACTCTCTAAAAATATATGTAATAATAATAATAAAACCGATATCACAGGATTGTCATGAGAATTTTTTAAAGTAATATTTATAAACTGCCTAGCAAAGTGACTGACAAAATATGAATACTAATTAAATAATAGCTGCTAGCGTTTATTCTCATTAATTTCATCATCATCATGTCCAGATTCTTAAGGCCTAGAAACCCAGAGTAGGAAAAAAGCTGTGTAGTCCTTTGGCCTGGTACAATCAACAGAACTTACACTGGGATCTTAGAGATGGGGCAGGAAGGATTCAAAACTGGGCACCACCATTTTTTTGGTCAGTGGTATATGATAAAATATACAACTCAGATGGGTACAGTGCTTAAGAGGTCACACAGCCACAACAACACAGCACTATCTGATCTTCAGAAAAAACCTGAGAGCTGTTATTTCATTCAGACAAGTTAGTGGACTTACCCAAGGTCACACACTGCTGGTCCTTCCAAGTTATCTGCAGGTTTAGAACTTGAAACCAGGTATCTTGATTCCAAATTAAGTGCTTTTTTCCTCTACTCCTCACTGCCTACTCTTCTGTCTTTTCTTGTATCGCTTTCCCAAGGAAACAGACACTCACCAGACACATTGTAGAATAAAATAAGCCTGACATTCTCTAGAGAGTTTCTTGGACCCTGGCATATGGTTCTTCCGATTGTCTTTACTTATAAACCCCACATTTAAAGGAGCAGTCCAATATATACACTACCAAATGTAAAATCGATAGATAGTGGGAAGCAGCCACATAGCACGTGGCTGAGATCAGCTCAGTGCTTTGTGACCACCTAGAGGGGTGGGATAGGGAGGGTGGGAGGGAGACGCAAGAGGGAGGGAATATGGGGATATATGTATATGTATAGATGATTCACTTTGTTATAAAGCAGAAACTAACACAACATTGTAAAGCAATTATACTCCAATAAAGATGTTAAATTTTTTTTTTAATTTTAAAAAATTAAAAAAAACTGAATTCAAGGAAAAAAATAATAAAAAAATAAAGGAGCAGTCCATATTTTTAAACTCCTTAGAAGCAATAATTGGTCCCCTCTGCTGTATGTTTTATTTTTAATACACTTATTTCATGCTGAACTCAAATCTGACACCAGCTTTTTAAAAGCTGAATTTTTCAAATATACACCTGTATTACAGAAAGCTATGAAGCATCTTCTCTGCTCTTAAAATATGGTCACTTTCACAAACGCTATCTATTCATTCTGGCAATGATTATTCATAAGGTACCTCCCCTTGCCTGGCACTGTGTGGGGAGGCACTGGGCAGACAGAGATGAATTTTCAAGGCAGATGTGCTGCTTACCATCCCGAGAGAGTGGAGGAATCAGACAATAATCCAACAAGTAAAGGATAAGAGCCCCAGATTGTGGTAAGTAACCAATGCAAAGGAGCAACAGCCAAATGATAAAGAAGTGGTCACCTATATCTCTGTGAGGACTGGAGAAGCCCAGGAAAGCAACTCCATACAGGATGGTCAGAAAAAGCCTCTCATCAGAAGAAAACACTCTAAAGCATATCTTGACACAGAAAGCCTAATGTGGAAATCCAATACATGGAAATATGAGCTGAGAGAATGGATGAGGTAGGAGTGGCTTATCTGCTTTAAAATGAGGATTCAATCTAGGGGTTTTCTTGAGCAGTCTCCTAATGTGAATATAATTTATATTCCTACCCTTATTAAATATACTTTACATTTATTTAACATAAACATAAAAGTTGGATGTTTACAAAAATTCAATTCATAATAAAATTAAACAGCTACTGCCCAAAACCTGCATGTATAGAAACTAAAAGAAGTAAGGTACCATGAGGTAGAAAGGAACAGAGGGGAGAAATAGAAGTTATTCAATGCTTTTTAAGTGTGGAGCGTCACGTTTCAACATAATTTATTTAGTCCATAAAATAATTCTGAGTTTAGGTACCATCACATTTTACAAAGGAAAAAACCTGACTTCAGTGAGCTAAGCTTATTTGCCAAAGATCTCTCAACAAATAAATGACAGAACAAAAAATCTGATAAAACATAACATGAACATAAAAATCTGACATATATCCAGCAACTGTATTGTGTCCATTTGGCAAAGCCAGGGTCAGCAAACTAGGGCTCAAGGGTCAAATTCGGCAGTGGCTTCTTGGTACAGCCATGAACTAAGAATGTGTTCACATTTTTAAATGATTGAAAAAAATTCAAAAGAAAAATAATATATCATGACATGTGAAAGTTGTGTAAAATTCAAATTAAGTGCCCATAAATTAAATTTCATTGGAACACAGTCACACTAGCTATTGTCTTGACTACTTCCACTCTATAAGGTGGGGTTGAGCAGTTGATAGAATGTGTAGGGTCCCAAATCCTAAAATATTAACTATCTGGCCCTTTATTGAAGAAGTTTGCAAACCCCTGAAGTAGAAAAGAATCCACAGAAATAAAAGTAACAAACACACTTGGAAATGTTACTTTAAGTATGAGTACAAAAACATAAGCAAAGAATGACTGTAAAACGCCTCTAAAAGAATTTAACCTAATGGTAGTTGTCTGAAGCACAATACACATTCCCAGTTTCACCTGGAGGTTTCATTTTTCCAGCCCTCTCTGCCAGTGAGGCAGTGGTTAAGTCAATCTCATCACAGGGATTTGTCACATCTCAACTTGAGCAGCTGCCTTCCAACTCACATTCTCAGAAAGGAAGCAACACAATGTGTCCACTCCATATTCCTTGGCTCAACTTGGTTCTTTAACAATATGGGTTTAGTTCCAGGCATGGTTTCAAACAGTTTTTGTTGATTTCCAACTATATTGTCTTCTCTAAATATTTTCTGGTTCAAGTGCATATGCTCAATTATGAAAATGAATTCTTGTAAATAGCCCAATCTGGGTAGGTAGTCAATTCACACCATGAAGTTCAATTTTTACAGTACAGGGGAAAATATTACTTTTCCTTTTCATTCTTCAAGCTACAAGGTCGAAGGCTAGAAGCCACATGCTATAAAATGTCTCCAGTTTTTCAAATATTTTGTGCCAATACCTTATGTTGATCTCTATACCTTCTTTGTCATTTACTTGTGTATGGTAATCCCTAAATATTGGGTCGTTAAGTACCAAGTCAATACTTAGGGCATACAGCTTAAGTCAAAGATGGCCTTCATCTTGTAGGAGAAAAAAATGTTGCACTTCAATAGAAAACTATGCATCATCTATAAGGTATGCATCATACCCTTCCCAGCTGTTGGATTCTAGCCTGTTCACAATCTTTGAGCTATTTTGCACCACTTTGTAAGTTGTAGGTAACTGATAGATATGTAAATTTTGTTGACAGTTAACGTTTTAATTTACTTCCACCCTACTGTGGAAAAACTAGTTTTGTACTGATTTGCACTTCATCTCAACATTGGTTTACTCTACATACATCTGTGCTATTATGACTTTTCTTTCAAGCCAGTTATAACATCTGCCCAGTTCCCTCATATCATATAAGTAAAATAAGATCTTCAGCACGTGCTCATTTTCATATCTATATGAGAATCATGAGTTTACCTTTCTCTGAAAACTATTTTTTAACAACCTAAAAGATTGGTATGAATTCAGATTTATTTCAAATTCTATTTTTAAAAACTTTAAATTCTGAGTGATATTCACCTTGAATGTGAATTTAGTTGTAATATTAAATTAGTTAAAACCATACAGAAAAGTGAAATGTGATGAGAAATAAGTTTTTTTTGTCCCTTTCTAATGCTTCTGAATTGATGCAAAATGAAAATTATGTAGAGGGGCAATAAACAGGCAATAAATAAAAATTTTTTTAAAGAAAAGTTATTCTGACACTTCTTAAAACATTAAGGGAGACTTTATTCAGGACTATTGCAGTAGGGAGAGAAATCAGGCTGAACTCCAAATACAGCAAAGACAGCTGGGGATTTATAGCCAAGGAGCAGAATCAGGGGGTCAGTGTGTGGAAGGAAAATCAGTAATAGGAAACATTGACAATAGAGAGATTCTTAAAAAAAAAAAAAAAAAGAGTAGGGAGATTCTTGCTGAAGTGGCTTAAGAGGATTCATGCTTAAGACAGGCCAAGCGGGCTTTCCTGGTGGCGCAGTGGTTGAGAGTCTGCCTGCCGATGCAGGGGACACGGGTTCGTGCCCCGGTCCGGGAAGATCCCACATGCTGCGAAGCAGCTGGGCCCCTGAGCCATGGCCACTGAGCTTGCGCGTCCAGAGCCTGTGCTCCGCAAAGGGAGAGGCCACAACAGTGAGAGGCCCGTGTACAGCAAAAAAACAAAAACAAAAAAGACAGGCCAAGGACCTAGATATCAAGGGTGGGAGATAAGAAGCATCAACAGATATCACTTAGCAGGATTCTTGCTAAAACTGGGCTAGGCAGGCCAAAGACAGGATGAGAGCCAAGATCGAGAAGGCAGCTCAGAGGAGCCTAGCTAAAGTCTGGTCAAGGAGAGAGTCTTTGTCACAAGCAAATTTATAAGAGGACAAACAATTAAACAACTCTTGCCCTCAGGGAATTTACAATCTAATGAAAGAGATAAATAAGTCACCCGACTTGCCCAAACTACCTTGGTTTTAATTTGAAATTACATTTTATTCCCAGAAAAATCCACATGTAAATAATCTCTTCAAAGAAAAATATTACATAAGTTAAAAACTGGTTCAATCTCTATAATCTTAGTTTAGAGACTAAAGTAATAATTTGACAGTATGCCAACTAAAGTGCATCATATACCTAAACCAAGGATTTGATAAAATATACTGACACAGAAACAAAGCATACACTATTTACCCTACTTTTCACATAGGCAAAAGATATCACTACTGGCCTGCCAAATTCACCACCCCAGCCTAAAGAACAGGGTGACTATAGCTATTTGTGAAATGCAAACAACACTGTTTCTATGAAATCAAACAACACTACTCACTTTATTTATACAAAATGGCAACAGAGTTCTACAAGTCTTGTTTCTCAAAGTGTGGTCTGGCCCCCTGCAACCTGGGAGCCTGTTAGGAATGCAGAATCTCCGGCCTCAACTGCTGATCAGAATCTGCACTGTAACAAGATCCCCAGATAATTTTTACGTACATTAAAGTTTGAGAAACACCAATCCAGAACTGTGGGATAACATAACTACCCCTAAAATTGCCACTGGTAGCACATTCCCTCAATTATGTCTTTTTATACAAGCGGTTTCTTTTGATACAAAGGGAAAGTGAGAAAAAGATTTTATTGTGACCCAGGTAGCCTGCATTTTTAGGCTGGGAGTGGAAAAGTTTCATGTTTATTATTTGGTCTTGTGAGTAAAATCCAAGTCATGAGGAAAAGGGAGAGGGTGCAAAAACAGGAAGATTATGGATCCACTGAATTTTACCAATGAAAGATTGAAAACAATCTAAATTACACATATGTATGTACTCAATACAGTAATGGTTAAGTAAATTATGACACAAGAGAACATAATGAAGGCATTAAAAAGAACAAGATTGTTCTTCACAATAATCTAAGATAGGCAATATGCTAAGGTAATCTTGACTTCAAAAATCCAAGGGAAAATAATGCAAGGGCAGCACAGCATATACAGTGACTTATCATTCATGTAAGGAAAAATACCTAAGTGTGCACATACATAGAACATTACTGGAAAAGCATAAGAAGAGCACAATGTTTGCTGAAGCATGAGGGACAGAGCTGAAGCATGAGGGACAGAAGTGGAGGGAGACGGACTTTCCATTGTGTACCTCCTAACACCTTTTGAATTATGTGACTATATTATCCAATTTAAAAAACTTTTTAATCTGAGCAACGAAGAATTCCTTAAAGAAGATACAGTCCAATTCCAAAGGGAACAGAGGAATCCCTTCTTAATTTTCCCGGACAAATGGTCATCTGACTGTGTCCAAACACTTTCGAGGACAGTTTCTGGGCTGAGAAATGTCCAGAATTCATTCTGACACTGAGCTGAAGTCCTAGAATGCTGCCCCACCGCCCCACCTCCCAACCCCGAACCCCCCCCCCCCCCCACCCTGTGCTGATGCTAGTGCTTTCTCTGCAACACAGAGTAAGCTTCTTCCTCTGCCAGCCTTTGCAACATTTGCAGAAGTTATTGTAGTTTTCCTTAGTCAGAGGTCACAAACAAAAGCTGGCAGGGCAGGCAGGCAATGTAAATGAGTAAGGCAGGCCTAGGCAAGACAAAACAGCCAGTGCACCCCTTCATGTGGACACAAGAAACACAATGGGAGTGAGCACCATGGCCAGGAGACTGAGAGAGGCAGCAACTATTCCTCTCCAAGGAAAATAATGCCATGGAGGAAAGAGGGCCTGATGTTGCCATATCTTCTTAGGATTTTAGAAACCAATAAATTTATTTTAAATACCTCAACTTTTAAATATTGACAACTAAACTAATTTTTTAGAACACTGCAGACAAAACAAAATATACGTGCAGCTCGTGGCCTGTAGGCCACCAGTTTACAATGCATCCTGTCATCTCTCCTCCAGCTACCACGAGAACTTCTCTTTTTGTTATATTCTGGTTGGATTTCCCGGAAAGAAAAACAAACAAAAAAAATAGTCTCTTTTCAAAAAACTCAATCAGTTGTATTTTGATTTGGTTTGACAATTTACTAATCCAGCTAGATAATTTGCTAGTAATTGTACTTGCCTAAGGACTAAAAACAACCACAGTTTGTGTATGTGCGTGTGTGTGTGTGTGTGTGTGTCTCTATGTGTGTGTTGTTGTTCTAAAGACCTTTGATATTTATCATTGTCTTTGGTGGCAGGAACTGAGAGGTATCTCCCATGGACATTATTTCACAGTTGAATATATGTGTACATAGCTCATTATACTGCTGGGATTTATTTGCAAAACATGATTTTCATTTTCCAACAGGCTTTCAGTGGAAGAAAGTTTCATAGAGAAAAATGCAAATTTCCTACCACTCTACCCTGTGAAAACCTAAAGAGACTATTAGGCTATAAAGAAGGAAATTGAGAGATAAATTTAACACTAAAAAGTGACTCTTTTAGCAGGAGGTTTGGGCACCCAGCCAGGTTAGGAAGAAGTAGCTTTATACACACATCATAACAGTAGCCTAATCTCCAATCTTCACTACTTCTCGCTTAAGACCAGTAACCAAGTCATCACAGCCAGTGTGTCCCTTCTAAATTGTCATCTGCTTATTGTCACCGTGCTCTCGACTCTAACTATAAAACTGTTTTATTTAAACAAACAGCAATGGAAAAAGGACCCCTGCAGTTGAGTCCTGACCTGCACCGCTTGAGAACCTATGTGGGGAACCCCACGACACTTGTGTAAAGTTGATGGAGGTGGGGGTCGGCCGCACTGCTAAAGGCTGGATGTAGATGAGTGGCTAAAAGAAACTGCAACTGCTAAAGAAGGTACCAACGTACATCTTCCCCCAACGATTCATGGACTCAGTATTGCATCTATTTATGCCTTCTACTCTGCTTTAAGTGACATAAAAACAGATTAGGAAACTCCAGATCTCGTTGTACATACGAAATATGCTTACATTGATTATGGCCTAACTCTAAAGGAAATACAACAACTAACCATTCTTACAGAGTCTCAAAAGCAAGAACCACCAGGATAAAACAATTACATTGCAATTCTGAGGAAGAAGACATTTAATTATAGATATAATTTATGTAAGTAAATATAACCATCTTAAATTTCTACACAAATAGGCATGTCATTAAATATAAAGCATCAGGAAAGATTTCAAAACCTGTACGATCCATGTACATTGGTGAATGTGATCTATACAGAGTTTGCTCTAGGGGGGAAAAAACCTCAAGATTCTACCTTTGTAGCCCAATGTTGGGCTATACTTCCAAATAAAAACACTTTATTTAGCATGCGTTTTCTGTAGAAAGTGGATTTTTCACATGATATAGCCATGCCACACTTCGTTTTCAGTTGTTAAGACACTGGTATATCTTTCAATCTTTTCCACTTATTAATTTCAGGAAGTTATTTGCACATATTTCTCAGGATATGTTGGTATTTTAAACATCTTATAAATGTTGTAGCTATATAAATTAAGTGGGCAATTAGAATGTCACCATGCAATTCTATGCACCTACTTACAAAGGGATGCTTGAGAGGGTCCCATTATCCAAAGTGGCCTATGTATCAATCTTTCTCAAGCATTAGAGGTGGATGTCAGGCAGCTGGGTTCCAGTCCTGTATAATCCAGTCCTGTATAATCTTTCAAAAACTGTATAATCTTTCAAAAACGGCAAAAGCACATCTTCCTATGTTTGCATTTCCTCTTTTGTTAAATGAAGACTAGCAGACCTGGATCTTAACAGGCTGCTGTGAAACCCACAAGAAAGAATGAGAAACCAATAAAGCACATGACAAAGGTAAGATTACCTACTGTTATTGTGGGAGGAAGACAAAAAAAAAAACAAAGCACTAAAGCATATAAAAAGCCTTGTAGTCTATTACACAAAGCACATTTTAAAAAAGCAAACAAAATAATTAAAACTAGTACAGGCAACTTAAACATATATTCTCTCTTGGAAAAAAGTGTTACATGGGTAAAGTATATTCCTAAGCCAGCACAAACTCTACTGAAACTTCTCTCTGTCCATCTCTGCCACTCATCATCCTCCATCCAGATAGCGGCTTGACCCTTCCATCAAAGTCATCAAACAGCTCTAGGTAATCTTTCATTAAATAATGAACACATAATAGGTACTATCAACTCGGCTTGATCTTACAACATAGGTAACTGATTAATCTACATTCCCAAACTAATGTGTTTTTGACATCCCTTGGAAGTGCAAAGACAAAGCAGTAAGGTCTCTTTTCACCTTTGTATAAGTCAATTAGAGTTGACAAATACCAGTATCTCAGCGTGTTCAACAAAGTGACTGGCAGGCGATAAATGTTTACATAAGTGACAGATGTACAGAATGAAAAGGTTGACCTAAGTTTTAGATTTCCTTAAATCTTGGGGCATCCATGGCCAAGGACTCAAACTCCTACCTGAACAGCCAACTCCAGAGTTTGAGCCACTGAGGTCCGTGGAAATAAAAACAAGAAGTGTGGTTGCACTCGTCAAATAACAAATCAGCAACTCATGCCCTACTGATGGTAGGTCAGTGCTGCAATCATCTTACTCCAAAGATAACATAAAGATTTACACAGATGTCAAGACTAGACGTCGTTCTGCTGCCAGGGAGCTTACTCTGTGAGTCGTACAAAGAAATCAACACCTCAGTAAATACAGCTTTCTGGAAAATATCAATACCTCTTCTTTTCATTAAAACATTTTTTAATGGATCTTTCACTGCAACAACTTATTCTTAGAGGCCATGTATCCTGAAATTATTCTACTTTTTGAGAACCACCGTGAAAGCTTCATATTTTGTAAAACATTTTTGTCCAGTCCACTTAAGAATCTGTAATATCTAGACCTGAAACTTGATTTCACAGCTTATTCCAACTAGATGTCTTCTTTAGCTTTCAAGGTATCATCTAATGAGTTATATTCTCACTGACTGAGCAATATATTCAAATAGTCAAAGAAAGACTGACCATGCGCTGATGAAGCTTAATCTTCAGGGCTCCTACTGCACAGACCGCAGGAGTGCTAGAGGTCAGTGGTCTAGGTGGGAGGAGATACCAAGAAGCATTTCTATGTAAGCATTTCTAGTAAAGATAACATGACAGAAAGGGACCCAAATCATCTAACTGAATCACGGAAACAAACACCTTTGTATCTAATTTTGTATTCATAATTTGTTATTCTTTTTCTTAAAGATAACTCTACAAATTACATAAGTGTCTGACTCCACAAACCCTGAATCTGCCCTAATACAGAGGAAGGCATGTAAAACTACTTCTCTATCTTGTCCTGTCCATTGTTCAAGTATTCAATCTATAAAGAAAATCCTGTTCTTTAGAAATAAAAAATAAAGGCAAGGGGATAGAGAAAAGCTATTTTAAATGTACCTCTTTAGATTGGTTCAAGATGGTGGAGTAGAAGGACATGCTCTCACTCCCTCTTTTGAAAACACAGGAATCACAGCAGTTAAAAGGAGAGGCCGCAATGAGATGGTAGGAGGGGTGCTATCACAATAAAATCAAATCCCATAACTGCTGGGTGGGTGACTCACAAACTGGAGAACACTTATACCACAGAAGTCCACCCACTGGAGTGAAGGTTCTGAGCCACATATCAGTCTTCCCAACCTGGGGTTCTGGCAACGGGAGAAGGAATTCCTAGAGAATCGGACTTTGAAGGCTAGTGGAATTTGATTGCAAGACTTCAGCAGGACTGGGGGAAACAGAGACTCCACTCTTGGAGGGCACACACAAAGCAGTGTGCGCATCGGGACCCAGGGGAAGGAGCAGTGACACCATAGGAGGCTGAACCAGACCTCCTGCAGAGGTGGAGGGCAGCTGTGGCTCACAAAGGGACAAGGACACTGGCAGCAGAAGTTCTGGGAAGTACTCCTTGGTGTAATCCCTCCCAGGGTCCACGATAAGCCCCAAGAAAGAGCCCAGGGACAGTTCCAGTATTGGGTCGCCTCAGGCCAAACAACCAACAGGGAGGGAACACAGCCCCACCCATCAGCAGACAAGAAGATTAAAGTTTTCTTGAGCTCTGCCCACCAGAGCAACAGCCAGCTCTACCCACCACCAGTCCCTCCCATCAGGAAACTTGCACAAGCCTCTTAGATAGCCTCATCCACCAGAGGGCAGACAGCAGAAGCAAGAAGAACTACAATCCTGCAGCCTGTGGAACAAAAACTACATTCACAGAAAGATAGACAAGATGAAAAGGCAGAGGACTATGTACTAGATGAAGGAACAAGATAAAACCCCAGAAAAACATCTAAATAAAATGGAGATAGGCAATCTTCCAGAAAAAGAATTCAGAATAATGAGAGTGAAGATGATCCAGGACCTCGAAAAAGAATGGAGGCAAAGATCGAGAAGATGCAAGAAATATTTAACAAATATCTAGAGAATTAAAGAACAAACAAACAGATATGAACAATACAACAACTGAAATGAAAACTACACTAAAAGAAATCAATAGCAAAATAACTGAGGCAGAAGAATGGATAAGTGACCTGGAACACAGAATGGTGGAATTCACTGCTACAGAACAGAATAAAGAAAAAAGAATGAAAAGAAATGAAGACAGCCTAAGAGACCTCTGGGACAACATTAAATGCAGCAACATTTGCATTATAGGGATCCCAGAAGGAGAAGAGAGAGAGAAAGGACCAGGGAAAATATATGAAGAGATTATAGTCGAAAACTTCCCTAACATGGGAAAGGAAATAGCCACTCCAGTCCAGGAAGTGCAGAGAGTCCCATATAGGGTAAACCCAAGGAGAAACACGCCGAGACACATGGTAATCAATTTGGCAAATATTAAACACAAAGAAAAATTATTGAAAGCAGCAAGGGAAAAACGACAAATAACATACAAGGGAACACCCATAAGGTTAACTGATTTCTCAGCAGAAACTCTACAAGCCAGAAGGGAGTGGCATGATATACTTAAAGGGATGAAAGGGAAGAACCTACAACCAAGATTACTCTATCCAGCAAGGATCTCATTCAAATTCGATGGAGAAATCAAAAGCTTTACAGACAAGCAAAAGCTGAGAGAATCCAGCACGACCA